>NW_009646941.1:2711357-2780579 GCF_000708025.1 Charadrius vociferus
GGCCCTCCTGTCATGGCTTATTTCTAACCTTTTGGGTTGTCACTAAAAAAAAAAAAAAAAATTCTTTGTGCATTTAAGTAGAATTTGTGTGGACTAGCAGTTATGTTTACAAAAAGTTTGTCTACAGTTCTGGATCTATATCACTTGAGCAGGTTAATTTAGGTATGACTTTTCCTGTTAATGTTCCTGGGAAATAGGGAGTAGAGAGGAAAACACTAAAAAGAGAAGGCATTGGCTTGTAAACAAGATATGATCAGACAGCTCTGACTTCAGTAGGAGAGTAAGTGCTATACTCGGATACAAAGGTTTGGGAAGTGAACAGCGTACTTAATGTACTTAATACTTAATTACTTAATATTATATGGATGTTTGTGGTATGTAAACCTAAATAAAATTTGTAAGTTAATGCCGTGTAATCAAATAATTCTTATTGACTCATATTTCTGAAAACTTTAAAGAATTCTAAAATATTAGTACAGCTAAAGACTGTTGTAGTTAAACCCGTGTAAAAGTCTGCTGCCTTGAGAAAAAGGCTAGGGAGTAAATATTTCTTTTCTTGCCCTTCTCCACATCCCTGGGATCCCTTCTGTTTTCCTGTACTTCACCTTGGTGCTCATCAGACACTTCACTAGGCTGGTTGAATGTGCTAAACTGGCAGAAAACTAAACTCCTGCTGAGGGGAAAAATATGCTTCCCCTCCTGTTTTGGAGTTGAGGTGAGCGAGTGCTGTAAGAAGCCTAAGAATGGCTGGAGTTGTGTCAAGGTGGGAGGGGAGTGAAGCTGAAAGGAGGGATGGAAGTTTAAAAAAAAAAAAAAAAAGAGAGAGAGACACAATGCGAGCTACCCCTTTGGCTCACCCTTAGCTTATATAGCTCTAAATAATATTGTTCCAATTGTTCAGGAATCTATAACTTTAGCAGTTTTGATTGAATTGTCTGGCTTAAAAAAACAAGTAGGTGTTCTGGAACTCTTGACTGCACTAGTACCTTGTTTAAAAAATAAGCACCCCCAAAACCAAACAAACCCCAACTGAACAAAAAAAAACAAACCGGGGGGGGGGGGGGGAAACCCAACAAAAAACCAACACAAACCCACCACAAAACCAGCCACCAAATCCACAACACTTTTTTTGAGGGAAGTAGGCTGTATGCTGTTTAGCCATTAGATCACCACTACAGTAATTCTGATATCTTATTAGCAAGGCACTTATCAATTATTGTGTGCATTTATCTTCTTACACACATTCTTATCTGATACTCATCTGTGTGATAATGAAGTAAACTGGAATGTTCTTACTCTTTGCTTTTCAGTCCTTCATAATCATCTGAAATGATGTATTTTCTCAGTTATGTGATGCCCTCACATGTATGAAGGAGGGGAAGACTTCAGCGAGTGGCTGTTTGGCTGGATTATAGCACTGGCCAAAGTAGTACTTGGGAAGAGTAGGGCCGTAGAGTGGAAGTTAATGCTTGGATTGAACAACACAGTTGTTGAGGGTTGGAGCCTGCTGACTCAAATAATGCACAAAGTAGTAGAATGCATATTTGCCTGTGCATGTGTCTGTGTCTATGTGTTTATAGTACACTATAAGGGAAGGCTAGTCAGGAAATAGTAACTGGTTGAAGAAGAGGAGGAAACAGGAGTCTGTTGTAGCAGTAATGGATGAGACATTCTGGCTTCAATTTCTGTTGGGTTTTTTGGTTGTTTTCTTCACATGTATCAGTAGTGACTGTCTATTAGATAGACCTGTCAAAGCTTTGTAAAGTTGATCAAATTTCTTTCATTAGTAGCTCTGCATGTCAGGTGTTTCAAGGCATAACTAGTATTTTTAACATCCTATAGTATTATTTACCTACCCACAACAGTGTCTAATTTAGAAACCAATATGAGAACTAAGTCCTACAAAATATTCTTAAATTGAAGACAAGGAATATCAATGACAAACCTGGTCATCTACCAAGAAGTCATCACTTAACTATTGAAGCACAAATACTGTGAATTTCTATAAAATGCTATTCTTGAGACAGGTATGTGTGTGTCCCTCTCCAGGTCACTTGAGATTTCTATAAACCTTGTCCCATCTTAACTCTTAATCACCTTTTTTTTTTTTTTTTTTTTTTTTTTTTAGCAAACTGAAGGCTCTTACTTATTCATTAGTCATTCTTTCCATGGCAACTGTTGCATACTTATTGTTTGACTTTCTGTCATTCTGTGAACTTTTTCCACTTCTGTCCAGTTTGAAATTGGAGAAATTCCAGAACTGTGCATGATAATCAAGTTGTGAACAGTGGTTTGTGGGTGTTGGGTCGTCCCACCCCCTGTTTGTCTACCATGCACGCTTTCCCTCTTCATTTCTGATGTTTACGCTGTGGTTTGAAAAGTATTATTGAACTGGTGTTTTCATGAAAGAGTTGTAACCAAAGTATCCCATTCATGAGAGGTAATGATCAGTTGGAGCTCAACTGGTTTAGAGTTGTTTTCCTTCATGTATGTGTATATCTACTTTTAAATTTCTACATCAAATTTTGCCTGTTGGTTTAACACTCATTTAGTCTTGGAGATCTGTAGCTTTCCATGGTTGGCCTGTGCCTTGACTATCCTAAATAACTTCAAATAGTTTTAAACCATTACATTTCTAATCATCTCATGTTTTTTATTTTTGTTGCTGTCTTTTTTTTAATGTGTGGAACAGCATGTGTCCCAGCAGAACTTCAGTGACCATCTCCGTTGCTCAGACTACACCATATTTGTCTTCTATTTTCTTACTCATTTATTTACCTATGGCTTATCTTATATCTTCTCTTTTATTCTATGGCTGCTCTATTTCCTTAAGTATGTTCAGAGAAGGACTTTATTGAAAGAAGCTCAACGTGAGATGGCAGTATACACTCGCAGCCCAGAAAGCCAGCCACATCCTGGGCTGCATCAAAAGAAGCATGGCCAGCAGGTCGAGGGAGGTGATTCTATCCCTCTACTCTGCTCTCGTGAGACCCCACCTTGAGTAGTGTGTCCAGCTTTGGAGTCCTCAGCACAAGAAGGACAGGGACCGGCTGGAGCAGGTCCAGAGGAGGGTTATGAAGATGATCAGAGGGCTGGAGCACCTCTCCTGTGAGGACAGGCTGAGAGAGTTGTGGTTGTTCAGCCTGGAGAAGAGAAGGTTCTGGGGAGACTTTATTGTGGCCTTCCAGTATCTGAAGGGGGCCTACAAGAAAGCTGGGGAAGGACTTTTTGCAAGGGCATGTAGTGATAGGATGAGGGTTAATGGCTTCAGACTGGAAGAGGGGAGATATAGAATAGATATCAGATTTTTTTTTCACTCTGAGGGTGGTGAGGCACTGGTACAAATTGCCTAGGGAAGTTGTGCATGCCCCATTCCTAGGGGTATTTAAGACCAGGCTGGATGGAGCTTTGAGCAACCTGGTCTAGTGGGAGGTGTCCCTGCCCATGGCAGTGGGGGTGGAACTCGATGATCTTCAAGGTCCCTTCCAACTCTAACCATTCTATGATAAGTATTTTGGAGATCTCAGCAGACTGTATGAATTAGGTTTCTGTTATCCATGTGCTTGTTGACTTTTTCAAAGAGCTCTTTTAGGCATGTGAGGCAGAATCTCCCTTTACAGAAGCCACACTGGTTTTTGTCCATTGTTGCCCCAATGTCATATTGTATAATGCAATGTTGGGATGGAAATATTATTCCTGTTGTAGATAAATGCATTTCTGATGTTTGATCACAGGCATGGGAGTTACACACAGGGATTTTCTTTGCTCTGAGGGGCATTGGCTGTCCAGGTCAACTCCTGATGTGTGCCCAGCTCTGTGAGGTGCTCAAGTTGATTGATTCACTGGCCCAGTTGATTGATTCATAGCTACATCTATCATTGTTGATATAGGTGTGTCTGTTAGCTATGGTTAGCTCCCAGGGAAATGGGGGGCAAATAAAGGAGGCAGAGTTAGGATAATAAACTAAACTTCACTGTGGAGTAAGTGGTCACTTAGCATTTTGTAACTGTTTAAACATTTCTTTTAGACTGTTGTGGTTGTCAACACAACACTGTGAAGGCAACACTTCACAAACTTTTCTGTGAAGGAGAGGATCTTAATGCTTGAAATGGACAGCAAATTATTATTTTTACTCCATTGTGTTAATTTCATATGAAAGAAAAGCTAACATTCTCTTACTGTATGTATTTCTTAAGAGCTAAATCTAAAGAATTCTAGTCATAAAACACTTTCTCCCAAAATAGTCTACTTTAGAAGTTAACATCAAATATAGTGATATCAACTGTCATAATTTTAACTTCTCTGATCCTGTAATGAAAATACTATTACTGAGAATTTTTGATCTCTTATTGCTGTTTTTTCTTTTGATGATAGTACTTTTGTAGCCATCAGAATATAGTGAATAAAGGTCTTCTGGTGTAAGTGTTTTTCACTGTTTTTCATAACAGAGATTTGCTTCTAATGTTTTGTTATTTTATATTTTTAAGTTGACTGTTATTGTGTTAAAAGCTCACTGGTAAGCATTGTAAAGGCTGCCTTTGCTAAGGGATACAGATTGTTACTGCGTAGCAGATCTTATTAGCTGTTGTTGGGGAAAAGCAGTATTTATATTCTCTCCAGTGCTACTGCTTGTGAACTGGTTTAGGGAACCAAATTGGCAGGAAACTAGCTATGACAGAAAATCAGTTGTCTCTAAAAAGTTGTTTTAAGAGGCTTTATTTCCTTGAATCAGCTCATTGCAGATCAAGTGTTGTTCCACCCTCACCCCAACACAGAAGCCCACCCCTTTTGGCAGCACTAACCTGATTAATTTTTCCTGCATCTGTGAACTATGTTGTTGCTTTACATAAAAATAGACACTAAAGCACAGGGGGTCAAACAATTAGTGCTATTTTTATTTGCTCTCTAGCCTAATGAACTATAGAATGTTATCACAGGGGGCTTATTTTCTGAATCTGAGTAGAAATATTAAAGCTTGATGGTTCCCTCCCCTTAAAAAAATGTGTTGCTTGCTTTAAATGAATTTTCCTACCAATTTCAGTGAATTCGCCTACCACCTTTTTTTTTTCCCCACATAATTCTTTTGTGGCTTATGTGGTATTTTTTTGCATAATCAGATATATTTCTTTTCCTACTTGGTTCAATGTACCAGTTGAACAAGGAACATTTCTGGTACAGACTATAAATTGTGTAACTGCAATTATTTGTGTGCCATGGCTTTGTGAACTGTCCAGACAGTAACCAGCAGAATTTAAATTCTGCTAATAACCTAGATTATCCTGTCAGGTTTCTGTTTACCTTCCCCTACCCTAAGCTAATAAAAGCAGGTTTGGAATATGTTTTCCTTGGCTATTTGCACCTTTGACACGGTGGTGACAGCAAAACCAAATTCAGTGGAGAAGGTGTCATCGCTTTCAGCAGTGGTTGTGAATGTTTTTTTCCTTCCGTGATGAAAGAAAAATACATGGTGAAGTGCATTGGGTTTATGTGGCAAGGTTTTTGTAGCAAGGGGGCTGCAGGGGTGGTTTCTGTGAGAAGATCCCAGAACCTGCCCCTATGTCAGACAGCCTGTTCCAGCCGCCTCCAAGACAAGCCAGCTCCAGCTCCAAGATGGACCCACCACTGAGATGTTGGTAAGAAAGGGGCGGGGGGGGGGGAAGCTGTGCAACAGCAGTTAAGAGACAGGAGTGAGAATATGTAAGAGAAACAACTCTGCAGACACCAAGATCAGTGAAGAAGGAGGGGGAGGAGGTGGTCCAGGTGCTGAAGCAGAGATTCCCCTGCAGTCTGTGGTGAAGACCATGTGGTGCAAGTGGTCCCCCTGCAGCCCGTGGAGCAAATATCCACCCTGCAGCTCATGGAGGACCCCATGCCAGAGCAGGTGGGATGTGCCCTGAAGAAAACTGTGAACCGTGGAAAGCCCACACTGAATCAGGCTCCTGGCAGGAACTGTTGCCCATGGAGAGGAGTCCATGCTGGAGCATGTTTTCTGGCAGGATCTGTGATGCCATGAGGAGACCCATGCTGCAGTAGTCCATTCAAGAAAGATGGTATCCCATAGAAAGGACCCATGCTGGAGCAGTACTTGAAGAACTGCAGCCCTTAGGAAGGACACCATATTAGAGAACGTCATGAAGGACTGTCTCTCAAGGGTAGGACCCCATGCTGGAGCAGGGGAAGAGCATGAGGAGGAAGGAGTGATACGGACAGCATGTAATGAACTGATTGTAACCCTTGTTCCCTGAGCCCCTGTGCTGCTCAGGGAAAGGAGGTAGACAAGTTGTGAGTGAAGTTGAGCCTGGGAAGAAGGGAGAGGTGAAGGGGAATGTGTTTCTAGATTTGCTCTTATTTCTCATTATCCTAGTCTCTTATCAGTTGACAGTTAATTAAATTAATTTCCTCAAGTTGAGTCTGTTTTGCCTGTGATGGTAATTGCTGAGTGGTCTTGCTGTACTTTCTTGACCTGCAAGCTATTTAATCTCATTTTCTCCCCCTGTCCTGTTGAGGAGGGGGCGTGATAGAGAGGCTTGGTGGGCCCCTGCTGGCTAGCCAAGGTCAACCCACCACTTGAAATCTATGAAAACCGAAGTCTTTCTGATTTCATATGTAAATTTTCAAGTAGTTGCACAATTGGAGGTAGCCTGATGCACTAGGTTGCTCAACACTAAGCTTGACCCCGCTTTACAAGAGGTGTAACTGTTTCTTTGGCAGCTTCTCAACCATCAAAATTGCCATCCTTTAGTTTTAGGGCATCAAAAGTGTTACCTAGTTATTTTTAAAGGTCTGATGGTAATCTTCAGAAATGGATTAATCAACAATTAGCAGTATATAAACTTAAAGATGATACCTCAATAATTTGTTCTTGAATCAGAACTATAGGAAAGCATGGCTTAATAAAGTCTGTCAATTGGACAGTACTATCTGCTTCCTGATTTCACCAGCTAACGTTCTTAATTAGGTACCTTAATTAGCTGTATCCTTTAGCTAACTCGTAGCAATCAAAAATAAGCAGCATTCAATCTGTTTAGGAAATCATTCTGGGAGCTTTTGGGAGGTGAGATGTTAAGTGGTAACTGCTTTGCACAAATGGATTTTTTTTTTTTTAAAAAAAAGGCTTATGTGTACCTTCTGGAAAAAATTCCTTTCTTTCTGGAACAAGAAATTAAAAACTTGTCTTGTTTCTTGCCTTCTGAGAAGGCGCATGTAATATTGAAACTTCTTATAATTAAAAGCATCTCCCTACAAGCTTACTTTTTGAAGAGAATAAAACCTTTTAGCAGATTGTAATTCCAGTCTTGAAGAATTGGAAGCTTGTGTATTTTTCTTCTAGCTTCAGAAAGGAAAATTTAGAACATCCTTGAAAATAGGTCAGAACTTTGCTTTGTTACCCATAGAACTGTCCTGATAGAAACTCACCAGGACAGGGTGTGCAAACAATAGCTTGCTGCCACTGATTAGTGACCAGTCCTTTCTCTAGCCCTCTACTGGCCTTTCTTGTTTTGTGGAACATATGCTGAGGACTTGCACAAGCTGCTTTATTTTACTAGTGAGGAACAAGAAGCAGTTGCTGGAGGAAAAAAAAAAAAAATCAAAATGGGGAGGTACAGGAGACTGGCTTTTTGCAGCATCAGTGGGCTAAAGCACCATTTTAGGGGCCTGGTAAGTACTAGAGCTGGTTCTATGAAGGAGGAACTTTGGGAAATGGGCTTGGAAGGAGCCTTCAACCCTTTCAGCCTTTCCACAGTTGACCATGCTTGTGGCATAGGTATTAGGATCACAGAGAAAAGTTGATTTCGGATGCTATTCAAAGATTTGACCACAGGAACTAGTCCGTTCTAAGCAGTAACATTCATTTAATAGAATTGCAACTGTTTGTCTGGAGTTGTTTAAGGCTGGTATAGAATGTGTGAAATATATCACTGTTTTATAGTTTATGCATTAATCTATGTGATTTGAAAGAGAATTAACAAATTATGCAGGCAGTCTTAGAGGACCCCTTTAATTTCAAAATGCTTGGTTTTTAAAAACAAGAGTGCTTGCAAAGTTACTAGAATTAGATTTTAAAGTGTTTTTTTTATCTGCTACATCTTAAGTATAATTAATTCAAGGTCTTTCTACATAAAATCAATAACAACTATGTGGTTAACTTGCTTAAGATGTGCTAATATGTACTGGATGCACAAAACTGGCTTTTTTAATAGTAGATAGATCTTTGGAATAGCTTGATCTTACTTGTTTTAATGTATGCTGGTTTGCTTAGTGGAAGTATTTTAAAATGCATTTATCTGATAGAAAGAAAACTTTAAATGTATTTATTATTGGGGAAGACATAGGATGTTTTAATAACTTAACCCTGCCTGTTTCACTAAGCATGGTGTTTATTGCTGACGGAAATCCTCCAGCTTAATTCTCTTTAGGGAGTTCTGTGACTGTCATGTAGTTTGGCTGTGTCGTGTGCATCCTTCTCACTGCATGAAGCCTTAATGACTTGTTTCAGGATTAATCCAATACTAGTAAGAAACAGGATTTGAGGTCTTACACAAATCTGGGAGGAAGCAGCTGTCAGTTTCCTGTTTCAATTCCTGATACGTGAAGAATCAGCAGAGGGGGAATAACTTGGCTTTTCCTTAATCATGAGCGAACAAGATTATGAAGAAAGTGGGCCAAATCCAAGTGAGTCCCTTTAAAAGACAGTAACGTGGTTTTAATGACTCTTACTGAATTAGCAGGTTCTGTTCTTTCAGCTCTTTATAAATTCTTTATAATATAGCTTTTGTAGTGTGTTTTCATTAGAAGTAGGCTGTGCTTGATTGTAATAGTAGTTTAAGTAAAGGAAAACTAAAATTTGGTGATGTTGATGAGGTAAGTGATGCATGTAGTATTAGAATATTACATAAAGGGGTTTACAAAGACCTTAAGTACACCTTGTTCTGGTTTTCAAGATAAGATAACTTACATAAATTGTGCTAGTCATTGATTAAAAATAATGCAAGAATTGGTGATATAGAAAATATATTTAGATGTTTCTTTGCTAAAAAAAACCCCATTAACTGGTAACTTTGAAGTAGATTGCACTGAATTCTTAAACCCCATCTGATGCAAAAATTCAGAGGCAAGATGCATTCAAACAAAATTATTGATGCCTTTTCATAATTTGAACTAAAGCAAAGTAGTGGCTTTTGAAAACTTGAGTTTATGTTAGAGCTCTGAAGAATACTTCCATATATTTGTGGAGTAGGAGTGGTAAGAAATAAAATCTTTAAGGTTCAGTTCTCTTTAGTTGCCAATCAAAAATTTGGACCTATAGGAAGTAAATATGCATGATATAGAAGATAGGATTACAGTTTTTGCCACAGGCAAAACATGGACATGACACTTCTATACATCAGTTTTAGTGACTTTTAAACTTTATGTATTTTTGCCTTAAAATTTATTCACATTAACAGTAAATGCTTGTTTACGCTTGTGCAAACGGGATCTCATCTTCATATTCTTAGTTTGTAGTGGTTTGTTCTTAATGTGACCGAATACTAACTTAATGAAAATGTTACCATAGTTTTTACTTAAAACCTGTTATTTGTCACCTGTATCTCGCTAACTGGAGCTTTCAAGGTACAAGAACTGTGATTAAGAGTTGCCCTTTGGAAACTATGAAAGATTAGGAGTTTTCTGTGAAGTATTATTCTTCAACTGTGTTCTGGTTTGGACAGTAGTATATAAAGTCAGAAATGTCTAGTGGGAAGCAAAACTTCTTAGTTTTACACATGTACTTGTTTAGTACAGCTATACCTTATCATAGCCAAGCTATCTTGTTTGAGGCCATGTGGTTCAAAAGTGTAGATCATTCTCACTTCTTCGAACACCGCCTGTATTCTTTTGCCATATAATAAGAATACGCTTTTATTTCTCAGATAGGTGTTAAACTCTTACATGACAGGAGACAGATGCCTGCTTTTTTTGACAAAATGTGTTTGAATACAAAGGCAAATAGGAACATTTCTTGAATGTGAACAATAATGAGAGACATAGTGTGGGACAGCGAGGAAGCAGTGAATCTGGAAAGGATTTAGGGGTCAGACTGGAATAGAATAGTATGAGCTCGGTTTAATGCTGTGGTAAAGAGGGCTAGCCTGATCCTTGGAGTAGAGAGGTGATGATTATACTTCTGTAAATAGCATGATTGTGAGTGGTGTTAGAAGGCTGTACTTGATTTTTAAAATTTGATATTTTTTTTTTTTTGTATAGCTTGTACTGGAGAGAATGTTGCCACAAAAATGTTTAAATTTTAGGAAAATATTTTATGAACTTAAGTCTTTCAGTTTTTCAAAAGAAAGCTTGAGGTCATTTGATAAGTATAGTTACATTCACAGATAGAAAATACTAAGTGTGAGTGGTTGAATTTGAAGTTGTACTAGGATGTTATAGCTAGAAGCTTGAAAAAAGCCAAATTTAAATATAAATAAGAACAATTTTAAAATTTTCCATCGATGAAAATAAAAATATTTATAAATTGATAAGTCTTTTTAAATTTATAGTCTTTTTTTCTTATTTCAGCTCTGAAAACATCAAGAGAGACACTGGTCAAACCCCAGTATGTTTTTTTTCAGAGTTATGCAGAAAAAAGCCTAATGCAGAAATGAAATTCTGCAACCTGTGGAAAGACAGGAAATTGGATTAGATGGTCTAATATTTTTGTCTTTAATCTCTTGAATGGGTATCCTAGTGCAAATTTAGGATTGCTTGAATGATCATTTCTTTTTACCCTATGCCCTGCTCTGCCACTTTCCCTAAGACAAGATACCTGTATCGTGTTTCTTTTCATACTCTACCTCTTGATTTGGGGAGGAGGGGGAAAACCAACCACTGTAGTTCTGTGAGTTAGTAATATTGGCATCAATGCTAAGGAAGTGGTTTTGATCGCTCATTCCTACATTGATGGTGTCTCTAGTCACAGCACAAGCATTTGTGTAGCAAACACACAAACTTGGCTGGATTAAAAGTAGCAGCAAGAATAAAAACAAAAGCAAACCAACTCCCTCCCAACTCAGCATTAAGCACACACCACTGTTGTATTTATTATATAATGGAATTTAATGAATTTACATATATTTGTGTGAGGAACAGTGTGATACAGGGACACAACTGGGTGAGTAGTAAGTGTGAGAGGGGAATGAGAGGGCCACCTCTTCAGTGGCAAAGGTGTTTTTTGCCTGCTTAAGCACTATACTGTTGGGTTCTGTTTTACACTGTATAAAATTGATAGATTTGGATCAGCTTAGAAATTGTTAACTGGTCACATACCTTAAAGTATTCTACCTGTCAGTGTTTGTGAGGATCACTGCTCTGAAACAGCTGAGGAATATGAATTTGAACAAAGTCTTTTGTGTCTATGACCAACACTTTGAATTATGATATACAGACATATTTCTGTCATAAGTTTATTCTTTGGTGTGTGGAAATGTTAATGAGAAATCATCTGATGGCATTGGCAGCTCTAAACTTGAGACTAGCACAACTCTGGGATGGTTTGTGATAACTTGTGTGGGTTATGCTGCATTGGCAACTGGGGGGCTGGGGTGTATGGGAGTGCACATTGTGATCATCTGTGTGAACACTCCGAATATTACCTCCCAAACTTGAGACTACTTCCTCTGCTTGTAACTGTATATCTCGTGTATAAAAGAAAATGTAATTTGGTGCATCTGATTTCCATGTAAATATAGCTATACCCATCACAGTGCTTGAATACCTGTAGAAATCAAGAGTAGGAATTTTTGCATGTCCCATCAACACAGACAAGGACAGACAGGCTTTTAGGAAAGGTACATTAGTTATGACTTTAATTTGCCTACTGGTCCACCAGTAAGCACAGAGTTGTGCTATGGTGTGTGAACATTCCATAGCAAATTAAAAATAGTAATAATAATAATTTTAAAGTATATATTGAGGGGGGGGGGGAGAGAAACAGATTTATTTATAGACCTTACGGTTTGATCACGATATGTTGGGTGGAATGGAGTGTCACATCAACAGGTGAGTTTTTTTGTGTGTGTCGTAAGACAGGAAACATTAAACCGTAATCAAGCCCATAGAAGATCTTTTTGTTGTTTTATTTTTGTCTTTCTTACAGATCTTTTAATACCAGTGGTGGTCCAAGATGAAATACTGGCTCAGATGGACTACTAATCTAGTCCAGATTTAATATTTTTTTGTGCCCGTGAACCATAATAACTTGAATTACATTCAAAAATCAAGTTACACTAAGTATAGATTTTTGGAGTGTTTTAACTGGGTTCCGGAAGATGTGTAGCTTAGAGAGATGTCTAAAACTACATTGGAAGTTGTCATTTTTATTGTATGTTTAACTCACCTCTAAACCTTAGAATTTGAGCTGACACAATTTCAAAAAAGCTTGAGGGAAAGGTGATTTGCTTGTCAAGCATTGGAACAGGTTGCCCAGGAAAGCAGTTGAGTCACCATCCCTGGAGGTATTTAAAAGATGTGTAGATGTGGTGCTGAGGGACATGATTTAGCGTTGGGCTTGGTAGTGCTAGGTTTACAGTTGGACTGATCTTAAGGGTCTTTCCTAACCTAAATGATTCTGAGTTGATTATCTTTACGCTTTCTCATAGAATTAAAGGGAATAGGGTTAAAACATAAAGCTGTAAATGGCTTGAGACTTACTAATGGAATATAGAAGTAAGTATGTCGTTCCACGTTACCTCAGGGAAAGCAACTGAAATAGCTTTTTCTATTTGCTCCATTCCACTTGATGCACCAGTGGTGATATTTACAGCACTTGTGAAAAGTGTAGATCCTGTCTTTTTTTAGTTCTGGTTTTCTAATGAATCCCTTCTTTTGAAGAAAGGCTGAGCTAAAGATCGGGATAGTAGCTTATTTTGTTAACCTTACCATAGTTGTTGACTGTGTGTTGAGGTCCTAAAACTAGTTCTTTCTACTGGATGGTGTAATACATCTCAATTTGAGTTTCATGTTTGTAAGGCTCACTGTATTTTTAAGTATTTTAAATAAGCATACTCTCAAAGGTCATGATTTGAATTTACAGGCAATATGATTTTGTTGACGGCATTACTCAATACTCAAAGCAGCTTGTTCAAAGGTGTTCATAATCATAGGACTGGTCAACAAACTGTGGATGAGAGAGCACTTGTCAGTACATTTTTGTGGTAGCTTTTTCAGCATTGTTCCTCTTTCAAACAGAGCTAAAATAGGTAGTGCTGATCACGACAAATACTGTAAAAATACTGTACCAAACACAAAACATGAGAAGACACAACTGTATTAAAGAAACTGGAGACTTCTATAGAGTCTGGTAGTGACAGGCTATTTTGAAGACTAGCATTGGAAAGCTTCAAAATAGGTAGAATGCTGGTCGGAAACACTGAAAAAGGATTTGAAGATTAGAAAACCTGAGTTCTGTGTTTTTTCCGTTTGAAGAAGAAATGAGGTGCATTTGGCAAGACTTGTTAGAGTCATTGTGCTCTGAGCTTTTTCCTGTTGGAGTAAAGCCAAGTTTGTGTTTGGAAATACAAACATATAAAGGAAGACTTCACTATTTTCCTACCTACAATTTAAAATACTTAATGTACAGTGTTGAGATGCTGATTTTTACATCAAGAACTGGTAAGACAAAACTATGTTCTTTAGCCTCAGAACTGTGAATACTGATTCATGTTGTTTAACTACCCTTTTGATTAGTCTAATGATAACTCTGGTGACATTACGTTTTGTATGAATGCAAAACAGTACTTGAAATGCTCCAGCTCACTTTTTGAAGAGTAATCCTTTCTGAAGGGATTGGAGGTGCCCTGAAGGGAGTACGCTGCCAATAGGCAAGAAAATCAATAGAAATGTGGTCTTAGCAAGACAGATATCAAGCAACCTTATTTTCATTTTAACTTGGGAATATGCCTTGTTATGAATGCTTTGTAAAAACTTTAGCAAAAATAACATGGTTATTTCAAGGAATGGATCTAAAAGAAAAACAATGTTCCAAAAAATCTTGGGAAGAAAGTGCAATGTCTTAACTAAGCAGTTCTAGTGTTCGTACGCTTTAGCAAGAAGATAAGAGAAATCGGCATGTATTTGCTTGGGGACAGAGTTGGTCTTTGTCTATGGAAAAGCTAACTGAACCTTTCTCTAAGTACCATGGAGCCGATTAAAGGATAAATGCCAATTTCTTAGACAATCTTGTGCTAAACCAGTATGTTCCATGCACTGTGAAACATCTCGAGGTGTTGCTCTGTGTGGCAGTGTCTTTTGTGTTCACAGTGCTCCTTCTGCTGGCCTTGCATTAAGCATTGTTGGAGAAGGGAGACCTAGCCGGGCTGTAGGACTTGAAGCAATGGGGGACCAATTATAAACTGTAGAGAAACAGAAAAATGAAAGCTGGACGATATGGATACATTGGATAAGAACACTAGTTGCGGATTAATTCATCAACAGTTATTCTCTGGATTGTGGAACTAATTATAGAGCTCTAATGGACAACAGCTATCTTTTGAGTCTCATGATAGTATGCGGCTTCTATGTCGTTATACGAATAAGAATAGTAATACTATGGAGAGTCTATTGGAGAAGGGAGCTATAGAGAGTGGTAGGAAATCTGTCAAGAATGTAGTCTCTCAAGCAGATGAGAGACTCTTTCTTTCTTTATAACAACAAAGATAATACTTTGTGCTGAGGCTGGTATCCATGTTTGCAAGAGCTTTGTTCCAGGACTTCATGTGGGGAGAAGTGTTCTGGAGAGGGCAGAGTGGAGGACACAGGCAAAAGAGTACAACTTGTTCTCCAGCTGTTCCTTAATTTTTACGATGAAGAGACTATGTAGGTGTTGTTGCTGTAACTTGTGCATATAAGCACAAAAGCAAAAGCACATACGCAAAGTGGCAAAGGCAAGGACTTGAGACTATTTGGAAATGTCAGTTGGGACAGCATCAGCATGTAATAGCTTTTGTATTACCTGGGCTGGAAGGCAGTGAAAGTGATGCTATATTTTTTTTGAGGGGTGCACCAGAGGAGGTCAGGGAGCTACATACGGCTTAATGAGATTGATATTTAGATAAGGAATAGAATAAATATAGCATGTCATAGAACAGTTTCCACAACCTTTACAATATAATTCCTTTTATATTGTGTTTTTCATAAACTCCTGCCTCAACTACTAGATTTTTTTTTTTTTTAGACAGTCAGTAAAGTAATGAAAAGGTCGGCTGGGGGTTTTTGTTTATGTGAAATTATATTATCAAGTGCTTTTAAGTAAATGGGGAAGATGGGGCAGGGGAGAGATCAGCTTATGTATTAAAGAATAATAAGTAATAATTAAGATGTAGAACACTATACGAAGATTAGACTGTTAAAGTAAACTTAATTTCCTTAAATGTGGACATTGAATCCATGTGTCAGGGACAAAGATACAATGTTTGGCAGCCACCTCCACCGTTATCTAGAATCAGCATCTTTTGACTATTCCTTTTATGGTATACCTTGTCTTTTTTTTTCCTTTTGTTTTTAATTGTTGCACTTTTCCACCAGGAGATGGGATTGCCAGGGAAAGTAGTCCATTTATTAACACTGCAGAGATGGACAGAGGAAACATGTATGAAGGAAAGAATATGGCTCTCTTTGAGGTAAGTTAAATACCCTAAAAATGTATTTCACCTTCAATTGAGGCTCTGGTAGTAAGATGAAAACAAGTAAAACCCTGTTTTTCTTGCTTTTGAAATTTAGTGGGAAAAAATAAACTTCAACTTTTCAGTAGTTTGGTTCCTGCTAGCATTCCATTTCTGTGGGTTTGAGTGATGTAATAAAAAAAAGTGCTACAACTCTCTTCCTTCTGTATTTTAATTTATCTATATAGGCAAGAACAGTACATTTTTGAATACATTGATGTGAAACACTGACATGAAATAAGCCTTCTTGCATTTAAAATTTTTGGGCTAGGATCTAGAAATTGTTGTTAGAAAAAGCTTCTGAAAGTTAAAAATAGTATCCAAAGCAGTATCCAACTTTAAAAGGATTAGCAAATATATTAAGTTGAACAGGAGAAATACTGACTTCTCTCAAAGCAGCAAAACTATGAAACCAACTGTGATAGGCCATGACTTAGTTATATTGTCCCGTTACAGTGCAGAGCATACCATCGCTATTTCTACTTTCTAATGTAAGCATCTACTTTATAACCCAAGTTTAATATGTGTTTAATTAATGGAATGATTGCAATCCTTTACAGAAAAAAAAGTATATTGATATGGTACATTTAAGTGCCACTTTTGCAATGAAATAGTACTTTTATTGAAGTTCAACTGCAGTTCTTCTGCTCTAAGCAGCATCAACTGCTCTTGCTGTTAACAATAAACAAGGTCCTTCCAACACTGTGTAGTGATCTTACTGTTGCATCCTACCCGCTATTTTCCTGTCATCTTCTTATAGTCATCTCTTCTTCCTTTCAAATATCTTTGCACAGAGGGCATGATCTTTCAGTTCCCTCTTTCTGTGTGACCCAAATAATGTATCTTTAGTATTTTTCACTAAGTTTTAGAGAAGATTGTACTAAGGAGCAAAGTAATGTTCGTCATTAGGTGTCTTTGTCATGTATGGAATTTCTTACTATTTTTTGACAGAAAACATGGTCGTGGAGTTTTGTCATAGAATTTCTGTCCTTCAAGCTCTATTCCATAAAGCAATGTCCAAACCTTCCCGTTGTTCAAATTAACTGTTGTATTAGCTGTTAGTGTTGATAAATTGGCCATAGCTGCTTTTTGTCTCTGATCTCCTTTAAATACAATGCTTGCATCCGTTATTTTGAATAGTGGCTGACGTTAAATCCTCAGCTGATGGTATAATGATGACTATCTTTTACATATCTCTGGTTATAGACCATGCTGTTATAGTGTTGCCTGGAAAGCCTTCTAATAACTTTATCACTATTGCTGTGGTAGTGGTGAATCTTTTTTGGTAGTTGTTATGATTTGAGAAACCCATAACAATTTATTGTTGTTTTGACAATGATTCTATCACCCCTCCCCACCCAGGAAAAGGAATCTGGGGGGAAAAACCAAAGAAACCTGGGAGTGGAAGTATAAACAGATTTAATAGAGTAAGATTAGGTAATTAATAGCACTAAAGAACCAATATTGATCCCAATACCAATACAGAACATGCAAAGATCATACTCAGCCAATTCTATCAGTAGGAAGCTGTGCACTCCCAGCAGGAAACAGCAAATGTCGCACACTGAGTGTTATGGCTTCAGGAGGAAAGGAAGGCCCCAGGAGTCTGGCACTGGGACATGAAGTTCTCAGGATCACAGCCATCGGGGGAGAGACAACTTTGCCACAAACTTTCTAATTTATATTGAATGTGATGTTGATGGTATGAAATAATCCTGTTGGTCAGCTTGGGTCAAGCGCACAGATCTTGCTCCTCATCCCTGCACCTGGCAAGCTCGAAAACACTGAGACCTTGAGACCCACACACCATATCTGGCTACAAAGTAAATACTTTCTGAAACTCAGACACTTGAGTCTTCTAAAAGTGCGGTCTTGCCAAGTATTAGACGAGAAATTAGCTCTATGTTGCTTAAACAAGGACAGTAGTATATATGTTGCATAATATGTTTCCTACAATCTTATTCTTCTCATGTTTTCAGCTGACTTGTGTTTGAATTTTTGTATAAACCGTTACAAAGAAGTTTGGCTATTATAACCATGACTATTGTGACCTCGGGCCTCAGGCAGAAGTGCCTTAGTTCTTGTCTTTGTTTGCAATCCTGATCTCTTGTCTTCCTTCCAATATTCGATCTTGCATACTTGATTGAATTTGCTGGTTCTGTTCTTCTAAGATCCTTTTATTATATATGCTTCTCCTGGATTTTATTATTTGTTTTAGCGTGTTTTCGTTTTGTAGCAGATATTTGGCTAAAGAAAGATGGGCTGACTTCTGTGTCAAGTAATATTACAAATGATATGCATATGTGTCTATGTTTTCGACAAATGAATACTTTGGAAGTAGTATGCATGGTTTATGATAAAATAGTAGGCCTGAGAGTGTTCCTTATACCTTGGTGCTTGAGAGAATCGTTTGAGGCCACTCTCTGAACACAGGCAAGATGCTAGAAAAACACCCTAATGACTCGTACCTGCCAGTACAATCCCCTAAAACCCCTGTTGTGGGAGGAATAGATTTTTATAATTAACAGTGACCCTTCTCTAGATTTCCCTTATATTCCGGCTATACAAGCTGCATGTTGTAAGAGTGTAAAAAAAAGAGGAAAAAAAAAAAAAAAGGCAAAAGAAATATTGCAAGACAGCCTCATAGTGTTAAACTTCTAGAAAGATTTAGAACTCTTGGTTGAAAGCTGGCTGCTATTTTGTCATGGTAATTTCTGGATTTGGGTGAATCGGGGTTGACCTGTTAAGTATGTGTTTGAAGTAGTATCATAAAATCATGACTTTTGAGAAAAACTATTTAATAAATGCAGTGTTCTTAAAATCCCAACAGGAAGAAATGGATAGTAATCCCATGGTGTCATCTCTTCTTAATAAACTAGCAAACTACACTAATCTGACTCAAGGTGTGGTGGAACACGAAGCAGATGAAGACAGCAAGCGAAAGGAAGTCAAGGTATTTAAATGTCTAATAAGTTATTGAGACAAAGTTAGCCACAAAGAGGAGCATTTTTTCAACCTAAAAAGCAAATATGTGGATGCCTAAAAACAGGAGTGAGGCTTGTAATACTGAATTTAAAATTGATTATTTGGAGAAGGGCTTATGTTAATTTAGTGTTCTTGTTAGCATGTTTTAGTGAGACCTTGCCGTGAAAGCCTTAGATAAAATGCGTGCAAGGCCAGGACCTGAAACACACAGTGAACCCAGTTTCCTCTTCCTTTCTCTTCTTCTTCCTTCTGTCCATGTATAATCATCAGTACCTTTTGTTTACCTCTACTGAGGATACAGTATGATTTATTTTTTTCTTCTGGCTGGTTTATTAATGCACTTTAATTGGCAATTAAAAGTTGAAACTTAAGGAAAACTTGAGATGAAACAGATCACTCTTTTAAATCCATAAGAATATTTGCTTCTGTTAACATGGTAGCAGTTTTTCTGAGTAGCTCTCTTGTGTCTGTGTGTCAGAGTTAGTATTTTTAAAACTTAATGGACACATTCCAAGGAAACATTTTGTTACATACCTCAAAAATATGATATTTATCAGGGCATAAGGAAGAAAGGAAAGGCAAAGACTTCTTTTGGCACATCTGTAAACACGCTTGCTAGAATGCAGCAACTGAATTCTTCAAGGGTTGTCTATTGGATACCCACAGTACCTATCTAGACCTCTGTAGAAATAGAACACATGCAACAGTCGCAGTCTGCAATGAGATGTCGGATTGATCCCTCTGTGAGCAGGGAGCTGTTTCAGAAGAAGAAAGATTGAATCAAAAACGTGTGACCTGACAGAGTACAACACTCCCTGGCAAGGAGGGATTATGAACTGGTACCAGTTGAGCATGGTGACTGAAATGAGCAAATTTAGGGTAGATACTGGGAAAAGGAGTGTACTGGGAGTCACTTGTCTTTGTGTGTAGGAGAAGGGGTGCTGCTACTGAGTTTGTATGCTGAGCTACGGACAAATGAGGAGAAGGACATAGGAATAAGGAAAGGAGCACATAGCAGAGGAGACAGATATGAAAAGGTGCTTGAAAGTAAGGTTACAACTGGAACTCATTTGACAGGAAGAGAGATTTATGGTATGGTACCTGAATATTTGCAGTAGAACTGTTTATGGTAGTATGGAAAGTTGGTATCAGGACAATGGGCAAGGTTGAGGAATAAAGTCCAGCTGTTTGTTTTAGCTTTTTGCATATCCTGCATTTTTGTGTGTGGGTGTTTTTTGTTTATCTCCTTGTGTTTGTTTTTTTTGTTCTGGTTTGTGTTTTTTTTTTTTTTCTTCTCATCTGAAGATACAGCTTGAGATACGAGAAAACCAATGCTGATCAACTTGCACTTTCCTTAGTGCAGTCCTTGTCCTCTGTCCAGCTGCTGTGCAGAGGTTTTTGTTAATGCACAGTGTTGATCCCTCTGGAACTGACTAGCCAAATGAACACTCTGCCTTCACTTGCACTTAATCTCATTTGAGCACCATCTGGTGGCCTGAAAATATAATTTCTATGGATGTGTCTCTTTTTCAGTGCCATGCCTGAAATTAAGTGATGGTTAAATAGGAGCCTGGCAGAGTAACGTTTTTAATGGTGTAATTGACACAGTAGCATTGATGTTGCACATAATGTTGCCCAAGATGCTAAAAGTAAAGATTACAGTCTAAATGGCATTCTGTGGTTCTTTATAAGTTCTTGGGACCTTAGTGTTTTCTTAAAAAAATTTGTTAACTTACAAAGCACCAATGCTTGCTTATTTATTAAAATAGATTGCATTTTTTTTCACAGCCTGAGTTGTGATTTAAGAAGAGCTTCTGTATCTGAAAACCTACTGTGTGTAGCTATTACTTCTAGGCCCAATTTCTTCATAAGTGTAGAAGGCTAGAACTTTAATTATGAAGCCTGAATGCTTTTGGTGTGTTTTGACCCACGATAATCACCAGCAGATAAAAAGTACAAATAAGTATACTATGTTGTGGCAGGTTTTACAGCTTTTGCAAAAACAAATTGTAGTCAGCTCTGCATTTTTCCTGGGCTTGTCACAATACCTTTTCTGTCTTTTTTTTTTTTTTTTAATTGAAAAAACTAAAAACTTATTGTTGAATATCATTTTGTGAGTCAGCTACAGGGCAATTGGTGATCAACTTTCTGCAGAATATATTTGCTGTTTTGATTATGACAGTAATTTCTCTTCAACAGTAGTGTATAACTGGTATTTCAGAAGAAATTTTGTAAAGCTTTGTAATCAACAGAAAAAGGGGCATCCTAGCCCTATCAAGTTTTCATCCTAATTCATATGGAACAAGAGGGTTTGCTATGCTAAATAGTTTTCTGTCTTTTCAGAAATCTTTCTGCATAAATTGCCTATGAATATTTGCAAAGCTGGACACTCTGAAGCTACCATTCAGTTTCACTTCGCATTTGTTTATGGAGCATTTGTGATAAGTGTGTTTGGAAGAAAGTGCTTATGGACTTGAATTGTTTAGTGCAAAGGAAATAATGTTCTGACTTTGTTTCCAGGTTCCACGTATGGGGACTTTTATTGGTGTGTACCTGCCCTGCTTGCAAAACATCTTGGGAGTCATCCTTTTCCTGCGTTTAACATGGATTGTGGGAACAGCTGGAGTTCTTGAGTCTTTCATCATTGTGTTCATGTGTTGTGCTTGTGTGAGTTATACTTTTCCTTTACTGTTGGCCAAATCCTCTGTTACAAGAGTACTGCTGTCTTCTAATATATGAGTAGCAGAGGAAGATTTCTCCCTAACGGTTAACTATTAGTACATTTGGGAGACATGGAATATATGTGCACTGAGTTTCGTATGTCATTCTAGCCTGTATGGAGTTTCTTTTGAGCTGATAACAGTAAGTGTTACATGGATTTTATTAAATCAGCTTTTAGCAAATATTTCATGATTTATATTGAGATTTGAACTGTTCTGCTTTTCACAACTTCAGTAGATGATATTGTCATAACAATGACACTTGGTCAATTTGTCACTACTATTTAATTGGAAGAATGAACTTCTTATTTTAAGTATATTCAGTAGACTATTCTTCCAGTTCTTTTTAAAGACTGCCTCAAACATCTAAACTTACTGAATTTTTCAGTAGAAGATTCAGTTCTTAATTTGCATGCATGTGCCTTATCAAAGACATGATCACTTTTGGTTGCTGTAGTATCTTATTTAAAAAAAAAAAGAATTCCTAGTTTCATTTGATCACTTTGTCTTGCCCCATCTTTCAAAAAACTTTCAGTATTTTAAATTTTCTCCGTTTCATCTTTCCACAGACTATGCTAACTGCAATTTCAATGAGTGCAATAGCAACAAATGGTGTAGTTCCAGGTAATGAATAATTTTATCTTAAATCAGGAATGGCCAAATGATGGAAGTTTTAAAGCAGGGATATGAAATTACTGTATCCTGAAATACCAGAAGTAATGCTTTTGTATCAAGTGCGTATTATCTTTTAACTGATTTGCAAATGACTTCTTAAGGTGAAATGCAATCTTTTAACTGGACCTTCTGGGAATTAGGAAGTGTATCACACTTCTGTCATCAATCGTTTTATTTTGCTTGAATGAAAGATAATGTTATAGTTTGACCTAGTAGAGACTTGACTTCATGAAAAGCAGATTTCTTTGCAAATTTATAAATAAGATTGCTTTTTTTTTTTTTCCTGAATTTGTCTAGACTCCATTTATAGATGTTGGAGCTAGTTATGTTGTTTTGTGCAAGAATAACAGCTGGTCTGCTGGCAGAAATCTCTTTCTATATAAGCACTCTAGGTTATGATCGTCTTCTTAAATTTGCAGGATAAATATATGAACTTGTACCTCTTCAGTTATGAAGCTGACTTTTTTTTTTGGGATGCAAAATCAGTTAGCCTTTGAAGCTCTTATCCCTTTCAGTTTCTCAACACATTAATTCATAATACTAGTGCTGAGACATTGTTATGAACTCTGAACAGTTTACCTAAGTTAAAATTCCTCACTTGAAGAGCTTCTCCAGCTTATTAAGGGGTTCCAGAACTGATGCATAAATTGTTGTGCAAAAGTAAACACTACAATTTTAGCAGAGTGTAGAATAATCACATTTTATGGATACAGCACCATAGATGAAACAATTTTCTGTTGTATGTATATTTCAAATACTTATATTTTATAATGAAAATCAGGGTCCAGATAGCTAAAATGTTCTGTTCTTTTACCTCTCATATTTTTCAAGTTCATGGTAAAGGTTTTGCTTAACATCTGAGTGTCACATGAATCTTTGAAGTTGGCAGTTCTTATGCTAGCTAGGTCTTGTTTTCACCTTTTTTTTTTTTTTTTTTGGTGTTGCCAGTTTCTTAGAGAAATGCTGCTTCTGCTGGAATATATGGAGGAGGCAGAAAGCACATATAGGAACCTAGAATTGAAAGACTCGAGCAGCAGTATCACGTCTCTTGCCGTTATATGCAACAGCATTGTGTTTAGTAAAAGGATTGGTGATGCATCATACATTTTGTGGTTATTTTCTCATTTGTTCATATTGAAAAGTAGTTTCAGATTCTGCCCTTTGGTTACAAGTGTATTTCTTACTTGCGCACTAATTTTATACAAGCGTGGTGTATGTTTATTTGAAGTAAAGCACTTCCTTTCTGGGTCTGCTCTTTCTTCCTCAGTTGTCATGAGTGGGGGAAAAACATCATGAATTTTAAGAGAATATGGAGAGGGAACCAGAGAGGAGCATGTCTTGAGGGGGTCAGGGGGAAATCGAGATAAGGAGATAAAGAGTTTGAAACTTAGAGCCTTATTGAAAGGAAAATGGTACAGTGGAAATCAGAAGGGAGGGCTTATGACTTAAAGATAGATGATGCATGTATATAGGAAATACAAGTGAGAATGGAAAGATTCTAGTATATGAGTAGACAAGAAAAGTAATCCCTACCTAACACTTTTAAGTGATACTGAAAAAAAAATGCCTCTAGTGAAAGTTGTAGTGGTTTCATGTACAGAAAAGAAAAAGAATGCATATCAGTGAGACAAGTTCTATTTTATCTGTCTCATAAGAAACTATTCTGGAAGTTTATTGTTTGATTGTGAACGGCTTGAGGTTAGAAACTAAAGATTGACTCACATTTAATTGTACCTGTATATCCTTTTCTTAATTGTTTAGCTTGTGCATTTTTTCCTCTTTTTTCTTAGTGTTTATTTTCTATTCCCCACAAAATGTACATGAGGATACTCACTGTGAAATTTATGTTCAAAGTGCCTAGTTGGTGTAAACATTGAATACAGTTTTGGTACGAACACTTCAATGGAGATGCATGCAGTAGTTTTCTTGATTATGTTGATTGAATGATTCAAATTTTTGTTCTCCACTGCTGTCCTTAATCAGAAGGGCTGGAGTAATCTTTTTTTTTGTTTGTTTTAAATTCATAGCTGGAGGCTCTTACTACATGATTTCAAGATCTTTAGGGCCAGAGTTTGGTGGAGCAGTGGGACTTTGTTTCTACTTGGGTACAACCTTTGCAGGAGCAATGTACATTCTTGGTACCATTGAAATTTTACTGGTAAGTACTAGTTTCTCTTAAGAGTAAATGTATTTAGGCTGTTTTGGGAGATTGCTGAGGAATGCGCTTGGCCTAAAATGCGTTCTAGTTTGGTAATTTTTAATGTTTTGATACTATATTTCCAGTATGGCAGTGCTTATTCCTACTCATGACTATTTGAAAAAGTTCAAAAAATTCTGATAAGCAATATAAAAATAAATTAAAGCCTGTTTGATGTAAGCTTGTTCTACTTAAAATAGTAACCAAACAGAATTCCAGCATTTGCTAATTTGTACTAGATGCGATATATCTGTTGTCACATTTTCATAGTGTGTTCTGAATACCAAATGTCCCATAAATTATGCCTGTGCTACTGTACACCTACAGAGTTGCAAGGAAAAGTATATAAATTTTAGTAAGACATACCTAAAATTCCAAAACTAAACGTATAGGACCAAGCTGGTTGTATAAATTGAACATGAAAACTAAATAGGAGATATTGAAATAAATTATGCAGAAAAGAACATCAGATCACCAAGTAGACTTTGGAAACATGCTAAGATTTAATTCAGTGATTTTTGTACCACCTTAATACTACAACTTTTGTATCAAAAATGACCAAAAAAAACCCACAAGAAATTACACAGTCCTTATTGAAATGTCACATTAAATTGCAGATTAAATCATAGTTGACAATGCCTACTTTCAGGGTCTCTGAAATGTCGTTTGGATTTAATGATGCTAAGTTAGCTATTTTAGTATAAATAATAGAGAAAGGAATGTGAAGGAATTAATTTCTTCTTTAAATTTTTGTCTGCGTTTGTTCATAGTGCACCACAGCAAACTTAAAAAAGTTTGATCCGTACATTATGCTGCTTTTTTGTTGTATGTCCTCCTCTCCGTTTGCAAACATAAATGAGCAGATGCACACAGCATTTCCTTTAGGTCACCTTAGACTTGGAATTGAAAACTGAAGATTCCATCTTGAGAGTCAAGATTTTTATTCCTTTTCAACTCTGAATGATGTCTTACTCTTTTTTTTTTTTTTTTTTTTTTTTTTCTTCTTATAATGCAAGAAGGTTTTGGTTCATTTCCTTGTGACTCTTAAGTTTTAACAAGGATGTGGATTTCATGGTATTGCCCATCCTTTGTCTTTTCAGCATCTCTTTTTTTGCATTCTTGCTGTAACTTCTCAATATATATGTTGTTTCATTTTTCCCAGGCTGTATGCTTTGAGCCCTGAATACTTAGTGAGCTGTTCAGGGGAGCTTCCACTTACTTTGTATCTACTGGAATTAATTTTCCATTTTACTGTTCTAGTTTTGAGATCATGACTATAAGATTTTTAAATCTGGCAACTACTTTATAGTAAGCAGTCAACGCACCTAGGTGCCTCTGCATTTTTGTTGGAAGAGCTGCTTACTTTAGGTAAGTGTAGCATAAATCATTTTAAGCCATGATTTTTTTTTTAAGGTCAAGGAGGACTTCTTCCAAATGAAAGTCTGTGGGCTTGACATCATATAAGCATTTCCAGGATAACTCACAGACTACAGTGCTTGACACTGCCATATGCACTAGGGAAATCTGCTGCCCAATGAAAGGTGATGGAGAACATGAAGGGCGTATCTCCTGAGGCAGGAATTAAGAATCTGTCTCGCTTCCTCCTTTTCAGACTACTGGCTTTGAAATTTCGTATTACTGTAAAGATGCTGTGGAAGACTGCCTGTCCTATCTACTATGGCTTTGCCTCATATAGGAGGGGCCAGTTAGTTATTGGTCATCATGTCAGAGACTGTGCAGATATGCACAGGAGATACTTCAGAATTCCTCCTTCTAGTTACTTACTATGACCCATGTCATAAATTCAAAAACGTATGGATTGAAATTAGAGGTAGTCCTCACTCACTGCTGCTGGCTTGTGAGATCTTTTCTATATTAACACCACCAGCACCATGCCAGATTGTGGATTGGATTTGATGCACTATTCTCCCTACTTAAGAGGCATGCTGGTTTTATGTATTGCTAGTAAACATGTATGGGGTTCAGCTATGGAATTCAAAGTAAAAAGCCTCCCAGGATGTCATATCTGGCAGACCTCAGAACAGAGCCCTGTCATAGCCGCAAGGCACAAATGTTGATTTTTTTTTTTATTTTTTTTTTTTCCCCACTTGGACATGGATTATTTGGAGGGGCAGAAATCAGGCATCTGCTTGTTGCTTTCCCCAGGAAAGGCTGTGAACAGAAGGGCAACAAAGAGCACCTTTTGGAGTGCCTCCATACAGAGCCTGATACTTGTGAAAAATCACAATGGAGAGGATTTTCTAATTACAATATGTAAATACTCTATCTGTAACCAGTTTATCATTTTGCTTTTTTGTTTTCTTTTAAGGTGATGTGATGATTTTCATCTCTTATTGCATTATAGTAAATATTAATTTGCTAGATTTAAATTTAACTTAAAATTAATTTAAAGAAAATTCTAGTAAAGAATTGCCTGTATCTGATTTTGATTCTGAACATATCAGGATAGCCTTCTGCTCAAAGTTTCTTCCTGCCTTTAGAAGTATAGTCAGTTTAGCAGCTGTTTTGAAGGAGTGGAATTGCCTCAAGCCCCAATACTTCCCTAATAGCTGAGCAGAGATTTTTTTTTTTTTTTTGTAAGGGTGTTAGAAGGAATAAAGATATCTTTATCACGTGGCATAGTACAGAAATGTCTCAGAACTATAGGTCAGAGTTTGTCTTTCCATCTGCATTTACATGCATGTAAGTCCTATAGGCTGTGCTTCCGACTTCTTTTCAGGTAGAACGCAGAACAAAATTATATGAAATAGAGATCTGTAAGAGAATCCTGTTTAAAATTATGGTAGTTTAAAATATTGATTTTACCACAAGACTAAGCTTTGCCACACTAACGTTAAATTGTGCTGTTGCAACTTCAGATTAAAAATTAAGGTAAACTTGCCATTGAACATTTTTCAAGGTACGATGTTTAAGGTATCTTTCTTGGAATTTTATGAAATGTAGTGTGGGGACTATAGTATTGAAAACATTTTTAGTTTATTATTATGCTGCTGTTTGGCTCTTCGTATTTTGTTTCAATCAGTGGAACTATTAATCAGCAAATACTTGAAATTAATCTAATGATATATCTGGTTTGCGTTCAGTGTTTGAGCTAGTTTTGTGTTTTGTTTTTTTCTTTTAATTTTTGTCAATAGTCCCCCTGCCCACGTCCTTAGTGGTTTTTCCTGTTTGGCAGTGACATGACTTTGCTGAGTGGAAACTCTTAAAGGGGAGAGAACAAGCTGGATCAAAAGCACTACCTCATTCTCAAAACTTGTTTCTCTTCATCCCCGCCTCCTCCTTCCTTTTACTTCTACGCTTTCTAAACGCCCATGTCATCTGGCTAAACTGATTTGTGAAAGAATAAAACTGATATTGTAATAGAAGCTTAGATTTTGAGGTTCAAGTAAATGATTTCTTAAAATGTTTATTATTACATGTATGATAGTTTGCTGTATCTTTTTGCAGACCTACATTTCTCCAAGTGCTGCTATATTTAAAGCAGAAGAGGTTGGTGAAGAAACAAAAGCTATGCTGAACAACATGAGAGTTTATGGAACGTGTATTATCATCCTGATGGCCATAGTAGTTTTTGTAGGAGTAAAGTATGTCAACAAACTTGCACTGGTCTTCCTTGCCTGTGTGATTCTTTCCATCATTGCTATATATGCTGGAGTTATTAAGACTGCTTTTGACCCACCTGACTTTCCGTAAGTGCGATATCTTTAAGTAGTGTGGGTTATTTAAAAAAAAAAAAAAAAAAAAAAAAAGGGGGGGGGAAAATAGCTACTGTAACCACTTTGTTTTAAGCTAAACTTCAAAATACAAGCACTTTGGCTTCAGTGGCAAGTTTTATGTGTCTTAGACATTTATGTGCTTATTTGTTATTCTGAGTTACCTAGCTGAATCTTTCTCTCACTGTTAATAAGACATGATACTCTGGAAAATGTTCTTTGGTACTTAACATTACTGACTGTTATTTCATCCATAGCTGAAGAACAGGAAGGTGAGTTTTGCTGACAGTAAATATAGCTGCTTTATCTAAAGAATTAAACTAAAAACCTATAGAATAAATTAAAACCTTCAAGAAAGCATTGTAGCTATGACCCATAATTAGGAAAGAAACATACTTTCAAACTTTCTTTGTCATGAGGAAAGTTTATAAAGAATGGTTATCTTCCAATAAATGTTGTTGTTCACATTTTGAACAGTCTGCCTCAAAATGAGAAACTCAAGTGTGGTTTTATATTATGGTAAAGCTGATCTGGTGGTAAGCTGGTCACCAAAAAGACCAAATTCCACTTAGCTGGTTGGTTAGATTGACATCACTAACCTGTTAGGCTTAGCCATTGTATAGATGGTAAAGTAACTTACCTCATCATCTCCCAGTTGAATCAAACTGGAAGAAGTTTCCATGAGTTGAGTCAACTCACCTTGCTGCTATAGGGTCAGCAAGTCTACAGCAATTAAAAAGAAAAATGAACAAGGCAAGTGGCAAGATGGTCTTTTTAGGAGTAGCTTTCTGTTAAGTCTGCTTGGCTTCCATGTGATGCCATACCCTGAAGCTGTACTTGTGTTCTGTATTCTTCCTGAGGCATCTATTCTTAATTGCTATCAGAAGTAGGATATTACACTAGGTCAATATTCTACTTGGCTTTGTATGCTTGTTCTAATACCAAGTGGTATATTTTTACTGTTTGTTATCAGCTTCTTAACTGAGCTCCTTCAGATGTATTAGATGTGTACTAAGTGTTCTTTGACTTACCTGTGTAACACATGTTTTATTTGATGTTCCTTCTTTGTCTTCATAGATATTATATATCACTTCATTATTAAGCAAGCCTGGAATAGATATCTCCTAGATGTATTTTGTGTAGCTTAACAAAGAAATGTTCCTAGATCCTTAATATTCTTTGCTGTTAGGAATTTGCTTTTTGCAGACTGTTCTGAGTTTTCTAATTTTCTTTCATTTTCTTTCATTTCTGAGTGTTTTAATTGCTTCCTGTTATGTGATTCTTTAATCTGTACTCCTACCAGTGTTTTTTGAATTTTGCCATTTGACTGTCCTGGCTTATTTCCTACCTTTTGGATTTTAGTATTTTTGAGGGCCATCTGAAATATTTATTTGCTAGAAAAGGGTATGACATACTTGCTTAATCTTACTTTTGTATGTTCTTGGTCAGGCTTATCGTTGCACTAAGTATTACTTAATTTCACTTTTTTCATGATCTCTGTTATTTAGCAGCCCAGCTGCTTGAGTTGATTTTCCAAAGAATAAATCAGAAGGCGAAATAGCTATTAATACCTTAAAGTGAAAATGTTTGATTGTTGTTTCAAAGATTATTGCTGATAGTTTTATATGCAGAGATTATATACTCTTTTAGTAGATGTAGTATAGGCCATAAGATAAGTACTATAAGTAATGGATTTCTGAAGAAGTCTAATTGACCAAAAAATGGTTTAATGTACAACATTATATTGAAGGATCACTGGTTTTTTTTTTGTTTATAGTATCTGTCTCCTTGGAAACCGTACATTGTCAAAACGCAGCTTTGATGTCTGTGCCAAATTTACTGAAAGCAATAATGAAACAAAGACTACAACTTTGTGGCGCCTATTCTGTGATAGTGCTTTGCTTAATGCTACATGCGATGACTACTTTAGTCTCAATAATGTAACAGAAATTCAAGGGATTCCAGGAATAATGAGTGGAGTCCTAACTGGTAAGTTGGAAAGCAATGATTTAAAATTTTTCAGACACTATTAATTTGACCTGTAGCTGTTCAGTAATGTGGTGGTCTAGCCTTTAGCTCTTTCTTTAGCTCTGATCTGTTTCTGTGAAAGATTACTACTTGTACCTTCCTCCTGTGAAGTTTCCATCTGGTTTTAGAAGCTTAGTATCAAATGCTTTAATTTTGGGGGGTCACTGGAGTTTTATAGGCACTCTTTCAAAATCCATTGTTCTAACAAAAAAAAGGTAGGAAAGTGTTTGTCACAGCTCAACTTATTTTTGTTTTTTAAAGTGTTTAGCTCTTTTGTATGCCAAATACACTTATTGAAATAAGCTGCTCATTAATACATTCTCAAACTGTCCTGAGGGAGAACTTGTTTCCAACTTACAGGGGATGTGTTGATGAATGAAGTCCTGTGGCTTGTCCAATGTGATACATCAAATTAGCGATGGATTAGGAGAAAAGCAGTCTTTCTAGCTTCCAGTCCAGCATTTGGGCAGGAGATGTTTTATGAAATGTATTGATTTTCTTCTGTTTACATTCCTGTACAGTTGCAGCAGCAGCTTGCAATTCCAATTGCATGGGGTCATAAGATTCATTTTGAGCACATAGTGGATTGTATTGTATACAAACAATGAATGTTTCTGGGGATGAAATGGATGTTCTGATACCTCTCCCCTGCTTCCCCTTAAAATAAGGTTTGACATATAAATATGCACCTCTACATAGGGACACTAGGCAATCACTACTGCCATAGTAATTCAGTTTACAATATCAAATATAAAGTGTACAAATACATAGAAAGATACTAAATGAAGCATAGGCTTCTCTGAATCTGAATTTGTATGTTTAAAAAAAAATCGCTCAATTTCCTTGATGAAAAACAAAATTTTCTTTGATTGAAGTGTTCGTTACAAGAAATGTGAGTTAGGGTTTGTTCCATGCATTTTATAACTCACCACATGCATGACTACATCTTTTCTTGAATATTCTTACATTTCCTGTCCCAGCTCAGAAGACAACTGTATGTTCTAATTTTTTGCTACAGTCTAAGCTTTAAAATTGCTGGTTTGCTTTTGGAGGTTTCAGGCTGAGTACTAGTATTTCTTTGGGAAAAACATGCTTTGGTTCTGTTCACTGATTAACATTTCTTTAAACTAGCACTACTGTATAAAAGTGCATTTCACTATTCTACTGTCACGTAATGCTAAGATCTCCTAACAACCATTGAACGCCTGCTGAAAGCTCAGTGTGAGGGATACACCTTCCAGTGTTCATTGCTTGATGCTTACCTATAGTGAATTTCATTAATTGCATTCTGTTCAATCAGTGAGTCTGATACGTTTTTTCTGTAGTTCTCTGCAGTTGTTTTTGCTTCTACAGCTTTGAAAAACTGACTATTACTAGTAAGCTTTCTCATCTTGCTACTAGCTCCTTCTTCCAGGCTGTTTGAGTGTACTGGAAAGCACTGGTTACTATTGATTGCTATTGATTATTGTGGAACTTACTGGTTGCTTTCCTGCATTATAAAACTGTTTTCTATCTTTGAACCATTTTTTGTCCATGTCAATTTTCCTTTTATCCCATGGCTATTATAGATTTCTTGGGTGAGAAATCTCCCAAAAATGTGAGAAATCCAGGTGGACTAAATTAAGTGGATTGCCTTCATTTGTTTTCCATCAAGGAACTTGAATACTTTTGACAACTTTCTTCTACAAAAGCTGTACTGAGACTTCCCCAGTTCCTCAAAACTGAAGAAGAAACTGTGGATAGATGTTGGTTTTGTCAGAATTCAAAAGATAACACCCATGTGTTTACTGCTTCTATCTGTTGCTAATGATGCTATCAACTGTTCATGTGCAGATGCTATTTGCGAGCATTTAGTTTTCTGATCTCTCTGAAACCCTCTTTAAGAGTTGGCCTCATGTTTCAGTCCTTAGGTTGATTTCAGGTAAACTCGTAGTTATCACCTCGGGTCTTTCTGTATTCTTGGAGGTTTCAGGCTGAATACTAATTTTTCTGCTTTTGGAAAAATATGCTGTAGTTCTGTTCACTGATTAACAACTAGCAGTACTGTATAAAAGTGCATTTCACTATCCTAGTGGCACATAATGCTAAGACTAAGTGAATCATCTGTCCTGCTTGCCAAGTATGAGCATGCATTCTGATAGCTAATGTAAGCTTGAACTTGACTGACAAAGATTTTTTTCAAGGACGATTTTCCTCCACTGATGGAATATGGGCTGCTTTGTGTGAAGACTTTGCAGCTGCAGACTGTACACTTAAGTTTCTTGAGCTGTGGCTGGTAATACTCAGATATCATGCCTTGGTGTCTCAGGAAGTCTGTGCTAAGTTCTCACACAATTTACTGGACGCTTATATGCAGGAAGTATGCATCTCTTAGCACAACATATATGGAAGGTGTATAACAATAATAAGTCATTCTACAAATAGCTGACTAAATGTGCTCATGAATGTGGCCCTAACAATAATGAAACTATTCTGGAAATAGCTTTCATCCACATCATTCTGCTTCATGGTAGCATGTTGTTGGGTTAGATACATTGTACCAGGTCTTCTTGGTGTCCCTAAATGTTGCTAGTTTAGCCTCAGCAACTCATGAATGGTCCTAGTAGGAAAACCTACCTCCTCACAAATGCTTGGAATCTTCTGAAAAGTGGCCTCTTTTCCTCACCCTAACTTTCAAGTCCACTTGGATAATCACTTTTGGGAAAGTAAGCATAGGAAATTACTGTACCTAAGCTCTGTGTAACATCTTGCAAAAGGGGAAAGTGATTTCTATTTTACAAAATCTCTAAGCTGATTTTACCCACTCATGCTGGCATGTACAGTTCCCTAATTAGTTATATGCATTGGAGTGCTCAGGCCATTGTTGCTTCTGTGTCATACTGAATAAAGGACAATGGCTATTGTGTCCTCATTAAGTATTTAGTGCTTCTCATTGGCAATGATTTTTTTGGACTTCCTTTTATGCTCCATAGGAAGTGGATGCTGATTTGGAGAGCTTGCCTTGTTTTATGTCACCCCTCAAATCTTTGCTAAAATTACTGAAATTTGCAATTCTCTCGTTTCCTTGACGTTTTTTTTGTGTATGGCTTTGGTGTTCTCTAGACCAGTTTGTTGTTCTCTAGACCAGTTTGGTGTCCCTCTTCATATGGATGAACTAACACACATAGCATTCTGTAGCAATTAATGTTTACTTTCCTTTTATTCTTTGTTGTCTTGAAGCATACATTTCTCATGTATGCTTCCATACATGCTTACTGATTGTAAGATTTATATTACAAATCTGGATATGGATACCCATCTTTAGCCACTAACAGAGATTCAGAGTCATTCTCCTGTTGTGCTCAAGATTATCTTTTGCTATTGTGAAGGCTGTACTTACGGGAATCAAGTCGTACTGGGTGGCTGAAAATTGGCTAACAGATGCATCATCCTGGGAGTCCATGGGAATTGTTTTTCTGTGGTGTAAAATCCTTTGGCTCTTTGACCAAGCAGGAGAGTATTTACTTCATTTCCTCACAGGTGATAAGACAACTCATCTCATTTTTAAATAAGAATCAATGTTGAATGTTCTCACCATCTTGTCAAGGGGCACAACCAGCGTTTCCACAAATGTAAGCTCTCAAATGCTACTGGTTCTTTGACCTGCCAGTTTTCATAGAACAAGCATCCTTAGTTTGTTGGGGAATTTGAGTCACAGTCTGCTGTTTTTTTGCTTATCAGTTCTCTTCTGGAGTCGGGTTACTCTGCTTTTATCACTGTATGGAATAGCTTTGCCATGAACAGTGGAGACCAGCCCCATGAGCTGTTGTCCAGGATTGTTCTGTACAGCAAGCCTCAGAACTCAAGTTACTGCTAAGTAGCTTTTTTTTTTTGACCTGCTCCTCAAAATATAAGCACAAGAAATATGAATACATGCTGAGAGTTGTCTGAACCTGGAGATAAGTTTCCTTATTTTTTCACAATACATCTTTGATAATAGATCCATATGTCTGTGATAGCCCTCTTATCTTCGTGGGCCTCCTCTGGACTGGCTCCAACAGGTCCGTGTCCTCCTTATGTTGGGGTCTGGCTCCAGAGCTGGATGTGGTGCTCCAGGTGGGAAGAGAAAGGAAGAGAAAAATCTTGTATGACACTTCACATGCACTATTGCATTACTCCTGGCATACAGTGCGACCAGTTACAATTGGTATTGATTGTATTGCTGCTACATTGTTGGATTTATAAGGAAATGTTGGGAAATGTCATGATTTTTGTGTAAGAAAAGTCATCTGATGCTTAAGATTGTCACTGCTTAATATCCTAAAACAGAGATGACGCTGGCTCTTGTTTTTTTTGTAGAAAATTTGTGGAGTACCTATTCAGAAAAAGGATCAATAGTTGAGAAAAAAGATCAGCCATCAGTTGCTGGATCAGAAGAGACTAAAATTGGTGGACTCCCTTATGTTTTTACAGACATCATGACCTACTTCACAATGCTTGTAGGGATTTATTTCCCATCTGTGACAGGTAGATACAACTATTTTTCTTGAGTGAGGATGTCTACTTATAGCTGAAAAAAAGATTATTTTTTGTGTGTGAATGCTTATTGATGACACATGATATTTCTGGTCTCAGTGTCCAAGTTCTATGTATCTAAAACTTGCTGGTGCTAGAGAGACATAGCTGGCTGCTAGTGATTTTAGGGGGTTATAGGACTTAAGCTGATTCCTTAAGTGCTGTTTTCTTTGTCTGGAAAGAAGACAAAAGCTCCATGTGTTACTAAATGCTTATTCAAAATAAGATGCATACTTTTATAGTATTTTAATCTTCAAATGCATGAAAGAACAAGATTTTTTTCAGGTATTCAGGCTGTGAACTGCCTGTGATTTGTTTAAATGTCCAATATTTTTTTTGCAGCTGTAACAAGCAGAGATTATTTTTTTTTGTCAGTTTAAAGGTTAGATTAGTTGCATATCATTTTCCTTGGTCACATTTGACTGAAATAACAAAATACATTTGTGTTCAAAAGTCCCAGCTCAAGCAACTATAATATTAAGTAACAAAACAGAACTCTGACATGAAGTTGCAGCAGTGTTTACTAGTAGAATACCAGGTGGATGTGTCTCTTTGTATTCTTGTCTTCCACTGTTCCTGTTTCTCTACTTCAGGCTCTTTTATCAACATCTCATAAAATCTGAACCTGTGGTTAGGATTTTGTTGCATGGAGTTTGACAATGTTTTTTTACTGGAATGTCTTGACCTTAGCTTCCACACTTTTGCCTCCAACAGTGGTCACGGCAGTTCTAGGAAAGACGACAGAATTAGTCAGTTACTGTATGATTTTTCCCTCCTGTCTCAGTATGTGGAAGGAAATATTTTTGTTCTCACATTAGATTCAAACAGGGATGTGTATATGTGATTTCCTAACCATTATGTGCTTCTGCCTGCTCCTTTCTTTTTTGTTTATGTATTTTTATTATTTAGCTTATTGATTTGCTTGCGTATCTTATTGTGTATGGTCTGTTTAGTAGGAAGTTGGTCCATTTTGTCACACTGGCTAAAATTGCTAAATCCACATTAGTTTATAACATCCATCTCCATCATTTTGCTACTTCTGTGTATTTCCCCATTTTAAAACCTATTCTGAAGTTAATTTGAAAAAAATGTTTTTCAATTTTTTATTTCTCTTTCCTGAGCTTTCTGGAATTTGTTCAATCAACAATGGGTGGTAACACAAATTTCTGAATAAAATTAAGGTATAAATTGAGTATTTGTGTAGGATTATAATACATTTCTGTAGCTTGCTCCATTGGTAACGATGTGTTAAATCCAGCTGAAAATTAAATGTTTCTATTCTATTAGTTATTTACATGGAGCTAGTATGTATTGTTTTTATAACATAAAAATTGGTCTCTTTTTAAGGCATTATGGCAGGTTCTAACAGGTCTGGAGATCTTAAGGATGCTCAGAAATCTATTCCTACAGGAACAATTTTGGCCATTTCAACTACATCTTTTATTTGTATCCTTTGTGCCGTGACTTGTTCTCTAGTGCACGTTCTGTAGGTATAACAATATAGTTCTTTTAATCTAAAAGTCATGGGATTTGCCTGAGTATAAAATGAATTAAATCAAACTGAAAATAAATATTTAATAACTGTCTAAAATATAAATGTTATTTTAATCTCAAATTTTATTTGTATAAATAAATATTTTTATTCTACTGGTGCTTCATAATTCCAACATATAATTGATGTTTTTAGTTAAGTGATGTAGAGGTTTTTAGCATTATGGTACATTGCTTTGTTGTTATACTTGGTATAACAAGTGAAAATGTTAAAGCAAACTTCTAGCAGCAAAAATAGTTAGTCCTTCAATATCTAGAAGACATAAATGCTTATTTGTATGAGAAAATATATGTTCTATTGCATGATGTATGAACTGGCTACTCCCAATACTTCACAGATCAACTGTGCATCAAATGCAGTTGTAGAGAACATAAACTAAAAAGTTGTAGCAGGGAAGTGCTAAAAAAAAAGCAATCGGAAAACAGCCAGAACAAACAAAACAACAAACCCACACACACGCTTCATTGTCATGGATGCTTTCATTTCATCACGGGGTGAAAAATGTGTTTTCTCTCCCTATGTATATGATTATTTATAGTGTAATTTTCCTTCAGTCTCAGTAATAGATCTGTCCTGTATAGTGTTGTTTGGTGCCTGTATAGAAGGTGTGATATTAAGAGATAAGTAAGTCATATTCAACTTCTAATTTTACAGGGAGTATGTATGACTGTGGGTTATGTTAATAGGACTTATTGATGGGTCTTCTGGGAAATATCTGATTTATTTTTTTTTTTTTTTTTGCTTAGGAAACACTGGAGGGAAAGTCTATCAGTTAAACTGAGATGGCTGCACAAAGAGGTCAGGTTATGAGGCTGTTTCCCTTCAAGAAGTAGAAGCAGAATCTAAGATTAATGTTTGAAGTGAAACTGTCCCTAATAATGTGTTCTTGAGAAAGAAAACCATAGGTAGTATTTGTGCAGCTGATAGGTGGGGATAAGGGGAGTGTTAGTACTTTGGGAGAAGTAATATGCTCCTGAGGAACAAAGACAGAAAAAGATTTTTGACAGTTATGTGACAAGGAGAGTTCATGAGACACTGCAGTGTACAAGCAGGCCTTAATTTCCACTGGATGTATGACTTTTTTGCTTTTAAAATATCAGTTGTAGATCAGGAGTTGTGTCGGTTTTCACCCATGTAATTGTCTGAGGATATTTGAGGCACAATATGAAGCATGAAAGGAATAAATGTGATCAAGATAAGAACCTCCAGATTTTGATAAATTTTTCCCTTAGAGAAGTTGAGTTGACCAAAAGTTTCATATTTGTTTCCTTCTTGGTGCCCATTTTTCTTTTCTAAGGCCTAAGTTTCCTTCTGGTGATGAAGCAGTTAATTCTGTGAAGTTTGCTAAGGTCCTGATAACTGCTGCATGTCTGCTTAGAGGCTGCTCTTATAATGAATCAATAGGTTTTCTTTAAAACGGAAGAATAAAGAGAAATTGGTTGGTTGAGAAATCCTATAGTACATACTGTGATACGGTGTTTATTGTTGAAAAGTGCTATTGTCTAAAAAGATTGAAATGTGGGTATTGAAACTGTAGTAAAAGTTATTTTAATGCTTACTGACTTTTTTCTTTTTTCCCCTTCCCTAAGGTTTGGAGAAGCAGTTAATGGAAATCTTGTGGTTGGTACACTGGCATGGCCTTCTCCATGGGTTATTGTGATTGGTTCATTCTTTTCAACATGTGGGGCTGGTCTTCAGAGTCTCACTGGTGCACCCCGTCTGTTGCAGGCCATTGCAAGAGATGGAATTGTACCATTTATTCAAGTGAGATTTTTTTTTTTCTTTACAGTACTTCAAATACAGCTTATATTTTGACCAAAATAAAAATAAAATAAAGCATTATTTCTGCTATTCCTGTAGAACTGTGAGGAAAAGATTTGGAGCTCAGTTCTAATTGTGTACAATAATAGATCAAGCTATTGTAGGACAAAGTTTGAACTTGGATATTTCTGTGGAATGCAATCGAGTTATTTTTGTTCTTACACATAAAAATTAGTGGTTCAAAACTGAGAATGTAAGTCTTCTATAAAAGGAAATAAATGAACTGAGAAGCAACTAACAACCGAACTTCTTGACTGCAGGCTGTGTTTACAAATTGTATTTGTGAACAGAGTTGATTTAATCTCACCATGGAACTACATGATACTTCTTGTATCATAGAGATGCAATTCTAATTTTTATTAATTTTGTAAGCTAAATTAAGTTAATAAAGATGTAATATTAGAATTCTATCCCATGACTCTAAACATTAAGACTGTTCTGACATCCCTGTGCATGTTTTTAAAATAAATAAATCATTTTTTTTCTCAAAGGAAGTGAGTAAGGGAGCTGGCAAGCAGAAGAGAAGAGAACTTTTCCTGAACTATGAATATTTTGGGAACGGAGTTAGGGGGCAGTTGTCAAATGCACAACACAGAAAGAAATTGCAGATAGCACAGATGCTGAAGATAGCTAGGGCTGATATTAGGAGAATATGCTGTTCTGTATGGAGAAAGTCCAGAGAATGATTTGGACCCCCCCCCCTTTTTTTTTTTTTTTTTAAATATCTCTTTGGGATTTTGATTCCTAAGTTATGTGACCAAACTTACGTTGGGGTAAAGCAGGGAATACTCACACTTACCTCTGGAGTCTTGATCAGATGTGTGCTCTAGGTCACTGTCTCACATCTGAAGTTGTGAGTTGTCTCACATCTAGTATATTAAAAATGGGCAATAACTTTTGGTGAATAACTTTAAACTCTATTCAGAGATATCTATAATCAGTGAGGGCTAGGTATAGAATAACACCAGCTTGGTTAGGTTCCTGAGTTTGGGGAAAGCCTACAGTGAGTCAACACATGGATATGTGAATCGAGGAGAAAATTCCTCAGCTAGGATGTGCCTAGGACTATTATGAATGATGGGTTAGCTGGGAGAATTTGAGTGGGGTTGGGGAGGAAACATCTGAGGAGGAGGGAGGCATGCAGAATATGTAGTAAAGGGGAAATAAGAAAGGAAAGGACTTGTGTGAAGAGGGGGAAGGAGTGCAGAGGGTTAGAGGAGATGGATGGAAAAGCTGAGAAGCAAAGCGAAATGGAAGAGGTAATGCTAGTAGCTTTGTGGGGGTGGATTCTCTTTTGTGTGTTGTGGGTTTTTTTGTTGTTGTCTGTTTTGTTTTTTTTTTTCTTTTTTAAAGGCAGATCATAGTGCTGTTGCCAGCTTTTTTCTCAGTCTTTAATCACTTTGTTCCATTCCACTGCTGCTGCTTCCCTGGTCTGTCTGCTAGTGCCTAGACTCGGTAGGGTTATATCCGTGATATTTGCTCTTAAGTCCTTCTCTTCTCTTGGCCTGGAGGGGAGAATGGTCACTGGAAATGTACGCTAGTATTGCTGCTAGGAGCAGGAGCCAGAAGGGTTAATGAATCAAGAAGTAAACCAGTTAAAAAGACAGCAGCTGCCACTTCTGCAGCCCCTTTGCTGCCTGACTGTTTTGCCAGCAGCACTTGCAGCAGTGCAACTGCTGCGTCTCCAATTCTTCTGGCTTGAGCTTCTCTGCACCTACAGTGTTGGCATCTTGTTCATTGAGAAAGTTATACCACGATTCCTTTGGTTTAGGAGCATCTTTTCCACCGGGGTGGAGAAAGATGCTGAGGATGTATAAGAATATCAAATGTGCTGCTGCTTTTTCACAGTGGAGAGCAGTGACTTGAACAACCCGTACCTGTAAATGGAAGTAAATATACTAAGTGTGCTGGGGTGAGGGGACAGAATCATAGTGGAGTTTGACTTGTGTGTGGGAAGGGGTTGTAACGCAATAAACTGTAAATGCTAGGTTGCGTTGAGAGAGACAAACAAAAAACTTTGCTTTTGTCTCAAGTAAAAAATTAGGTATTCGGAATCCTACAGTCACCCTCTTATTGGGGCTAGATCTGAAAGGAGTGAAGAATCGTGGAGAAAAAAAATTACATGGTTTGGGAAGTGAGGGAAAGGGAATGCAGAAGAAAAGTAGGATGTTTGAAGAGGGATTTGAGACTTGAAAAGTGATTGCAGTTGTGGAGTGATATAGCTGCTGCATGGACAATCAAGGAGATGAATGCAAGGAGATTAATATAGGGGTGAGAGTATGACATATTTAAGAAAAAAACAAAAGACTTGAAACATGAGCAGAAAAAATGGCATTTTAATACAAGAGAGGGAAGATCGTTGGATGACAAGAAGCTAAGGGAAGAAGACAGTATGGAGAATGAGCGAGGGGAAGGACCTAGACATTTGGAAAGGAAGCCATTATGGCAAACGGGAGTGAAGGTTTACTCTTTATAATTGTATGGAGGAGATTAAATATGAGTGGAACTTCAGGTGAGGCATTTTGCCATCTACCACCGGTATAACTCAATAGAATTATTCCCAAAGGAAAATACCACATGCAAAACGATTTTTGGTGGAGCTCTGTGCAGGACCATAGGCTTAGCTAAGTGCTCTTTAAAGACTGACATTTATGTTCACAAGTACTGAGTTGATGCCTATTTTGTATGTTACAAGAAATACTGCCCTCAACTATATTATCTTTTTATAGACTAAGCATAAATCTCTGATGCATGTTGACTTGAAATGCAGTTCCACAGCAACTGCAATAGTACTTTAATATTATGTAGTCATTGCCTATTTCAGTAAGCACTTTTCTCATCGGAAATTTTGTTTGTAGCTTTTTGTAGTATAGATGGCTTCATTTTTCCTTTGTAACTAGTGACTGGTTTTGGTTCCAGTTAGAGTTAGTTTGCAATCTGTGCCGTATTTCATAACTGCATGATGACCAGCTTTCCCTAATCTTATTGTTTACTTGAATTGGACTAGGTATTTGGTCACGGAAAAGCAAATGGAGAACCGACTTGGGCTCTGCTCCTCACTGCTTGTATTTGTGAAATAGGAATTTTGATAGCCTCATTGGACAGTGTAGCACCAATTCTTTCAATGTGAGTATGAATGTGGTGTTTTGTGGTCTTAAGTTAAATAGTGTTATTTTTTAAAATTACCTAGGTAATGATTTTTCTTTTTGAAATAATACATGGTAGACTTTGTCTTCTAACAAATTTTATTCTTGTTTGAATTCTGAAGATAATTGAAATGACAAATGTTTTGGCTGGAACTAATTTCTAGGCAGAAAAGACCTTTTCCATGACAAAGTTCTTGAATGCTAGTAATAAAATAATTAACTTTTAAAAACTTAAGCAGGAATTTTTATTTTAAACTCAAGTGCATCTAGCTCTTTAGCTCAAGTGTATCTGAGACAGACAAAACAATTTAATATTTTTTGGTATGAACTAACTTTCATGTCACTTACTGACATTGCCTTGGAAGTTTATCCCATGTGTTATGGGTTGATCCCAGTAGGCAGCTCAGTCCCATACATCTGCTCACTAACTGCCCCCAAGGTCCCCCCTGTGTGTTGGGGGAGAGAATCAGATGGGTAAAAGTGAGAAAACTTGTGGGTTGAGATAAAGACATTTTAACAGGTAAGGCAGAAGGTCTGCACACAAGCAAAACGAAATAAGGAATTCATTCACTATCAATTGGCAGATGTTTATCAATTCCCAGGAATGCAGGGTTTCAGTATGCATAACTGTTACTTGGGAAAACAAACACCTTTAAGTCCAGTTCCCCCCCTTTCTTTCTTCTTTTCCTGAGCTATGTTTGATGTCATACAGTATTGAATATCCCTTTGGTCAGTTGTGGTCAGCTGTGCCAGCTGTGTCTCCTCCCCAAGTCTATTTGCTGGTGGGGCAGCAAGAAAGACAGAAAAGGCCTTGGTGCTGTGTAAGCAGCGCTCAGCAACCGTTTAAACATACCTGTGTTACAAATCTAGAACATAGTACCATATGAGCTATTATGAACTACTAACCCTATTCCTGCCCAAACCAGTACACCATGATTGTCAGTTGGCTACTACACTTTCTCTGAAATCTTTGAGGCTCTATATTATGCTAATACTGTGTTTTGAGGCCAAATATGCTACAGGTATTAATTTAGTCTATGTCTTGTCTTCTGTTGGCCACTGTGAACACAGTGTACAAGTTCCTATGCTTTCTTGGATTGTGTTCAGCCATTTCATGCAAATTTGTCTAGTTAATTTCCTGTTGGAAAACGTTCTCTTTTTGGTTTGTCTTAACAGGTTTTTCCTTATGTGCTATATGTTTGTAAATCTGGCTTGTGCAGTTCAGACGCTTTTACGGACTCCCAACTGGAGACCTCGTTTCAAGTATTACCACTGGTAGGGAATATTCCTTTATTCAGAAGAGTTAAAACTAATTACACAGCCCTAATTTTTTTATTTTCTTGCAATAATAAAGCAAATCTCATTTCTGACTTAAATGAGCTATAAGATGATTCATGCACTGAATATTCTAACAGCCAACTCTACTAACATAGCCAAATCTACTAAATGAAAACAAATGTTGCTAAGTCAAACATGAAAGTGCAGCTGTTGTTCTTTTAGACAAATTACGTTTAGATTCATGTCCTCATAACAGGTAGAAAGCATTTCTTTGGTTTAAAACTGGATGCATTTGGACTCCACACTTGCATGGTACTAAAGCAAACTGAAGGTGCCAAGTGAAAGTTGGGTCTGCTGACACTCTTTGTCAATACAGTGAAAGCTGTCTCTAATTTGGAAATCAGGTGAAAAGACATCTGGGGTGTTTTATGTGACTAAAAGTATTTCCAAAACTGTCCAGTTTTGGAAGTGGAATGTGGAATTCCGCAATGGAAGTGGAGAACATAATTGAATCAAATTTATTTAAACAAATCAACTATTTTTGCTGGAAGTAACATAATGATGTTTAGTATTGTTTAAGTTTGTGGGTTGGTCTTTTTTTTTCAGTTTAAATGCAAATCAACAGCCAGTGAGTGATAGCAATGTGTTTTGACCTTACTTGGAGGTGCTGATAGTTTCAGAACTGACAAGTGTAGTAAATCTATTGTTAATATCTAGTTCAATTGTATTATTTATATCACACAAAGTTTTAGAATGTAATTTTTTTTTTATAAACTAAAAGTGTGTTTTTATTTGTGTAGTAGCTATGAAATGGCCTTTGAAGAGGTAAGGCCTTTCTGGAAGTTAACTTAAATAAGAAATTGACTTTGTAGAACATTTACATGCCTATTTAAAAAAATGGAAAAACATGGTTTCTTTTAGGACTCTTTCATTCCTGGGGATGAGTTTATGTCTTGCCTTGATGTTCATTTGCTCTTGGTACTATGCTTTGATTGCCATGCTAATCGCAGGATGTATATACAAATACATAGAATATAGAGGGTAAGAACATGTATCTTATTTATTCTATATTTAATATCTTTAACATTCAGCAGAAAGCACTTTTGTATAAAATAGACACAACTGAAGTAATAGAATTAAGAGCCTTCCTTGAAACAAGGTAAGATCCCATCTCTGTTAATGGGTTGTAAGTTTTCAGGTTCTAATTTCTCTGGAAGACCTGTTCCAAAATTCTCCACAGCCAGAACTGATCAAAATAAGAACCAATAAGGCTGGGAAATTTTCATTTGAACCGAGATTATGGTGTAAAGTTTTGGTACTTCAGGAACATCACCTTTTAATATTAAGCAGCAACTACTACAAAACTCTTACCTTATTATTAACTTGTGCTAAAGCCCAAAACCTCTACTCTTTTGTGTGGACTTAAGCACTTTTCAGAATGAAACATTCTGAAAAATCCAGAGCACCCACTGAAAATTGTCTGTTTTCTGAAGGCTTAGATAATGTCTAAATTGCAACATACTTTGTACTGTATGCGTTTGACAAGGGACACATATAGAGCCATGCCTGTAAGAAATGCCCTGCAAGTAGGAGACTAAAAGAACACGCTGAGTTCATAATAAAACAAAGAAAACAAGCAAATAAAAAAACCACAAAAAACAACAACAAAAAACCCAACAAAAAAAATCCCCAACTGAACAACACATTCAAACACTAGAGTTGATTATGATCAGTAATGTGTGTGCTTCCCCTTTCTAAGAAAAGATGCCAAATGCTGAAAGATTCTAGTCAAGAATAATTGTCAAGTGGGAAATTGAAGCAAGAGCAGTTGTTTTGATGAGTGATTAAGCACAGGTCTTAAGTGGATCAGCTAGTATAAACTGCTCCATGTTGTGGGTTCTTCATCTTTTAATATCTCCATTTCCAGATTAGATGCTTTCCTGGGTTGTAACAGTTCCATTTACTGGGTTCATTATAAGGAAACTAATTTGCCTATTTTAGCCAGGAAGTCAGACCAGATGATAACAGTTCTGCTTGTGTGTATATGTAAGTATGCACATATACCCATATTCATGTACAGGATTTACAAACGTTGGCACATAGCCAGCACTTCTACCCTGTAGGAAGAGGTTCTTTTTTGCAGAAACCTCTTTTTTCCCTGCCTCTACAAATGCAGGGGCTGATTTGGCAGTGGGGAAAACTCAGCCTGAAATTTTCTAAAAACTGCTGTCTGGAGAAAACCTCAGTTTTTATTTTAATTTTTGGATAACTAAGTAAAAGAAATTTAGATGATTGTGCTGTCTGTCAGGGTACATTTTAATTGGCACGTTGTTCTTCAATAGCTTTTGAATTCAGTTTGGCTTATTTCAAAAGAAGGCTAGCGGTAACAAAAGTTCAGTGCCAATTCATGAATGGAAATAAGAGGGAGGGAGGGCAAGGGAGATGGACCCCTTGCTGTCGTAGAACCCCCACAAAGGAAAATAATGTGTTAGCCTAACAGCTCTTTCTTATTTGGTTGTCCACCTGATGCATAGAATAGCTTTGTACTGGGAGAAAGAGGCGTAGAAAATGTAGGGAGATTGAAAGGAGTCAGGAGGGCGGGTAAAGGTTTAGGCTCATGTGGGAGAGAAGCTGGGAAGGAAAGGAAGTGGAAGAAGCTGTAGTGGTGTTGGGGGGAAGATATAACACAGTACTCCATACATAGTCAAGTCTCACTTATTCATTCTGCTGCTCTAAAACAATTCCTTTTAAGTAGTCCTCACTTATTCTTGCTTAAAAGCAACCTAAGTAGCTGTCGTGATTACAAAATAAGCTTTTGAAGTGTGAATAAAATAGATCATAATAAATATTCAATACTTAATAGATAGTTTTCTTGAAGGGATCTGAGACTGCTTCACCTTTTGTTCGTCTTCATTCTTGATTTAAATCTGCAAGATGAGGTTTTTTTCCATGCATTCATGCAACAGTGTTAATTTTCTTATGCCCATTATCCCTCACATAAAAAAATGTACTTAATTTGTATAAATAATCGGAACGCTGTTAACTGAATCTCTTCTGCATCCTGAAGAGCGGAAAAAGAATGGGGTGATGGAATCCGAGGGCTGTCTCTGAATGCAGCTCGCTATGCTTTGCTTCGTGTTGAAGACAGTCCTCCTCACACCAAGAACTGGAGGTAATCCCCATGCCTTCCAAGGTTATGTAATTCTTGAAATAAGTAAATATATTGGAAATGCTGTTGGTAAAGCTAATGGCTGAAGTGAAATTTACCATTAAAATAGCGTTCTAACTTGGGCGTGGCAATGATTTTTTTGCGATAGTATTATTGTACTGCAATAGACTGCTGGTTATGGTCAGCAAGTAATCAACTTTGCTGGGAGTATGAGCAAACTAACTTGAACTTAAATCCATGTGGTATTGCCGTAGTTGTCCAAAGTGCAGAAGAATTTTAATGTTTGATTGCATGCAGATTTTCGGATTCAAAGGAACAGCTATCATTGAGTCCCACAGTCTCTATTGAAGAAATGCTGCAATTCCATAAGGGTGGTTATCTTTTTGCTTCTATGTATGTTCCTCCTGAAATACATTGTATAAATATACAGAGGATCCATTATTTGTTTAAATTCACTTTTTGTGTCAATCTTTTTTATATAGCTTAATTTAATTGTAACACTTTCTAAATTGCTCAGATATCATTGAAACAAAAATCTCACATTTGCTGTCCATTTGTATGTAATGGGGTTAATGTCCACTATTATTTTTGCAATATATTCTTTTTACTTGTTAAACTATCAATTTTCTCAAAGCAAACACAAAAAATTTACTTAACATTTAAAAAAAAGCCATTTGCACGCTGTCACATCTGATGAATGTGGAACATTCACAACATCAGAACATTCATTCCACTCTGATCAGTGGAACACACACAAAAAAAAAATTTGTCACTAAATGTGATACTTCAGTTACAGTCACTGTCATGTGATAGTATCCCTGCGTGCATGCACATGCAATGTCTGCCATTCAACATAATGGCATTATTTTACCTTTTGTCATGGGACACTGTGGAATATGTGAGCCACTGCCCTTATTTGTGTTGGAACTTGGCATCTCAGAGGCACCATTGTAATGTAGTGTCAACTAAGAGTATTCCTGTTAAATGTCTGACATCGCTTCAGTTCCAGATAAGTTATCCTTCTGTTGTGTCAATATAGTTATGAAAACTGAACCTTCTTGTTACATCTTAAACTGTGCTGGTTTTGAGGTGGGATGTGTGCTCCAACTCTGTTGTTCTCTTTAATTTGTAGTAATGACAGAAAAACTATAGAATATTGGTTTGGGAAAAGTAAGCAGGTTGGATATTGATTAAAGGTAACAAAATGCATCCTCGTCAAGTATGCAGTTGAAACTGATCTTTGGGTACTCTCAGTACAGTTAAGGGTATGACAGTCCTTTTGGAAGGACCTATGCAGGTAGAGGAATGGGTTGACAAGAACATCATGAAAATCCAGGGGGAAAAGTGCAAAGTCCAGTACCTGCACTGGGAAGTTCCCAAGGCTGTGAACCTGCTCTGGTGAAAAGAACCTGTGGTTCTCTGTAGATAGTAAGCCAGCAGTGTGCCTGGGTGGTGACATGCTGGACTGCATCAACAGGAGCATAGCTAGTATATTGGGAAGTAAATATATTGGAAAATAATATTCCTCTTTGCTCAGCATTCATACATCTAGAATATTACATCCAGTTGTAGGCACCCTGATATAGGAAAGACATCAAGAAGCTGGACTGAATTCAGCAGAGGACCATTGACATGATGGTTGGGGCACAGGAGCATCTCCTGTGGGGAGAGGCTGAGGGAGTAATGATTATTCAGCTTGGAGCAGGCTTATGGGGAGCCTAAAAGCTGATATAACTAACTAGTAAGCATCTAATACCTAAAACAAGGTTACTGAGAAAGTGGAGTTAGAATCCTTACAGCAGTATATGGTAGTGTTTATAAGTTAGTCTCACAAAGTGAGGCGAGGAGACAAAGCCAATTAAATTTGAAGGATTTATTAGCAAGCGGCAGCAAGCAAAACAGCTCTGGGCGGCCTGGGAGTCTCACTCCGCCGACGGCGCACACCTAGGTTACAAAAGTCTTTGGTTTTATACCCTTCTACTTCCGGTATAAGCGTTTCTCTTAGTGGTGTACTCTGCGTCTGCGCGGTTTGTTGCTAGGAGGTCGTCCTCTTTCTTCTTTTGCTTTTTGGTGGTCGCAGGGATGAAGGCTCCATGTCTTCCTGAGCCTCCCCCCTTCCCTTCCTCCCAAGCCTTATCACAATTTATGATGTTAGCATGACTCGACTGAGCCTCCCAAGTCTTATCACAATTTATGATGTTAGCATGGCTCGACTGAGCCTCCCCCTTTCCTTTCCTCCCAAGTCTTTTCACAATTTATGATGTTAGCATAACTCGACCTTGCAGCCTGGCCTTGTTTGCTTAGCAGATGTTGGCTATCTTGCCCCATCCTGCCAAGCAGCTGCCTTTCATGAAACACTGTAACAATGAGAGTTTTTAGGTTTGGTGAACAAACAATACTGAGCTTGTCACAGTAGGAGAATGAGAGAACATGATAAAATGGAGAAAGAAAAAATAATAAAAATGGAGATGGTGGTAATTAAGTGTTGAAGCAGTTACCCAGAGGTGATACCTCTGTCTCTGGAGGTTTTCAAAATGCAACTGTATGAAGCTGTAAACAATCTGGTGTGCGTTCAGTGTTTAACCACTTGAAGCAGCAAGTTGCACTATCACCTTGGAGGGGTGATAATTTTGATTCAATAATTGTCTTGGTAAAACTATTCTTTAAGGTAGCTTTTCAGAATTATGGTATGGTGGCTCATGTAGGAATTCTGTATCTGAGATCTTGTTGCTATTGCAAATTATGATTTACTTGCTTGATAGGTGAATGTTTTCCGTTGAATGTTTTCCATTGAATTAAACACTTAATCTGCATTTTATTAGTTGTAAACTTTAATTTTCCAATTTTCTTGCTTTTCTATATGTATATGTGTGTGTTTAACTTTTCTTTTTCTGGCAGACCTCAACTTTTGGTCTTGTTAAACTTGGATAGTGAGCAGATGGTGAAACATCCTAGATTGCTTTCTTTCACCTCTCAGTTGAAGGCTGGTAAAGGACTGACTATTGTGGGCTCTGTGCTTCAGGGAATCTACTTGGATAAATGTACAGAAACTCAGAAAGCTGAAGAGGTATGTAAAAGACAGCTTACAAACACTTGTAACTTCCATTAGTATTTAAATGTTGAATCTGTATAACTGGTATCCTGAATTAGAACAGACTGTTGTAAAGTATTCAATCAGTTTTTACTATCAGCACAATCAGTGATTATATATAAAGAATATGTTGGTGTGTGTTGCAAAACATTTTATAAAATTTCCCAATAGGATGAGACAATGCTGATACTTCTTAGCTTTTTTTTTTAATGTTGAGAGCCCTGGGCTCACAAATTGACATTCTTGAGAAAGCCAGGTGATAGATTTGTTTTTTTAACAAATTACCTTACAAAGAAAACAGATTTATTTAACAGAAATGTTAACATTTATCTAACAAATGCAGATATGTTTGGCATAATTTCATCCTAGAAATATATAGCAGAGCTAGGATTAGGAGCAGTCTTTGCTGGTATCCTACTCTGTGGCTTAACTGTAAACAGCATCCTTCTTGAGATCCCCCCCATTTATCCCATATCTTCAGAAAAGGTAGGAAGAGGTAGGAAAACATAGTAAGTTGTCATGTAGTTTGAGATCACGTCTAACTGTGCTTAAAAATGTAAGTGAATTTAATTTGAATGTTTGGTTGTTTTTTTTTTTTTTTTCCTGGCAACTTGTCAGTATTTGACTGTGCTACCCGATTGGAAATACATAGACATTTTTGTGGGAAGCCCTTGAAAATGCCTGATCTTAATTTTAAATTGTCCCCTGAAGAAAAAGGGGGAGTTAATAGACTGAGCTTCTGAAGATCCATTGCTTGTACAGTTTAGATTTTCAATGCAAAGCAAGTTTCCCTTTTTGTTTGCTCTTAAGCAACTTGTGTGCTGCTTTGTTTAATTCAGTATTGGAGCAACTCAGTATAGATAATTATATTTGGTTACCTACGCACACTCTCCTACTCCTAACTTTAGAGTGGGGAAACTTTTTTAGAAAATACTATGTTTTATGTATTTTATTGAATTCTATTGAAAAATCTATTGCCTTTAGAAAGTCTACTCCAAAAGCAGGATTTGATTACTATTACATCTTCCAAAAATGGTTAATATCTTCAGTGTTGTTAAAGAGAGTATCAGTTGAAATGTCTAATATTTTGATCCAGGTTGTCTTCAAAGCTGTGTAAAAATGCCTGTGATTTATTCAGACCTGGTATCTCTAAAATAGATGAACATTTGAGATGTTGAAGTGGACAGTGGACATATGTGAATAAAAAACAAAACCAAGAATACAATCAGGCCTCTGACATAAAACAAAAAACTTTAAAGAGAAACTGTTTACCCCTGAGGATTTGAAATGTTAACTATACTTGGTTTAACTTGAAGTCAACTACATTTTTGAGAAATGGAACAGGAATGCATTTAAGGGAGACCTAATCCTTGGGTTCTCTAGAAAGTCAGATCTGGTATTAAGATGGAGGAAACTGTTGCTTTTAAAATGGAAATGAAGAAGAATTGTAAAAGTTTGAGCATCTGGAGGCCTCATTGGTTTTGGAAAGTTTTAACTAGAAAATGTTTATAGAAGATTTGTAGGAAATCAAGATTTCTCCTGGCTCTTCTCCTGGCTCTCATCTATTTAAACTGATAGGTCCTCGCAAATACTGTTTGCACAGTGACAGGTTTGTTAGCTCTCCTAACAGACTTGTTAGCTTTGCTACCAAATTCTCTGAAGACTTTTTTGCTCTACTAAACAGATTTCTGATGTAAAGCCACACTGAGCCAGTGCCAGACATTCTGTGATCAAATCTGTTACTGATGGGTTTTGATAGGAATTTTGGGTTTGTCACCAAAATTGGGAATAAACTCCTTAACACCAATGTAGTATTAAGAAGCAAGCATTCTTTTTATTGCAGTGCTGGATGCACAGGGGATCACTCTGCCCAGTGTGCATACCACAGCTTCTAGCTAGACCCTGTGTATATATCATAGGCTTTACATATTCATGTGATTATATATATATGAAAATTATTTCATTAACCACTCCCAGCTGCACATGCACTTTCTTCTTTAGCGGTGGTCCTGAGAGTCCTTGGTGGTTTCTTTTCCCTTCTTGAAGGGGCCGCCTTGTTATTCTTTGAGCGAGCCTTGTGCTCCGTCCCGCAGATTCCTTTCATATCGGTCTCATGATTGTGCGCTTAACCTCCTAGACCAACTTGTACCAGCCTCCCGCTCTGGCCTTGAGTTACAGCCCGTCCTGTCTGAGTTCTTTACAGTTATCTTTTTACAGTTTCCATTCTGTCTGCAATTTAACCATATTGGCATCTGCCTGAAACCCCAATTTTGTATCAGTTCTTCCAAAATTCCAAATTTTGATGTGCTGTTTCTTCCTTCCTTCTGTGATCTCCCACACAAGTCATTGATAATGATGGGATTTTTATAGTCATGTTGTCAAAACATAGTAAATACCAAAGCTGATGTTCCTGTGTCAACCTTAATAGCATTTCAAATGCTACTTTTAAATTACTTGGTTATGTTTCTGTATGTTTATCAGTGTTTAAAACAAGAGGAGCCATCTTGAAAAGAAAGGAATGTGGGAGATTTAATCCAGTCAGTTTATTGTGTCATTATTCAGGCAGTGATTACAACTGTTGCCTGCACATCTATCTTTCCATGTTGGGAGTCGATAAATAACCAGCCTCTTTAGGTGAAAGTTCTTTAGAAAAAGAGGTTGCCAAATCTCCTTAAAGTCCTTGGTGTCACATTTTTCCAAAGCAATCCAATTCCAAAGGAAAGGACTTGTCATTCCAAAGGTGTGGTGCTTTGTCAGTCAGCAGTTTTGACTTTATCTGAAGCAGTGTTACTTTATTTATCTTTGTCAATGTGGCTTTACACATATCTCATTCATTCTTCTTTGGAAATAAAAGGCTGAATAATTAAAGTAATGAAAAACCTGTGTGTGGTGTCTTTTGGGGAGGCGGGTGTTTTGGGCTTTAGTTGTTATAGAATCATATTTACTGTTTTAGAATTAGTTGTTAGTTGTACATTATAGCTAATATTTTGCCCATATTTAGTGCTGTTACTCCTTATGGTGTTTATTAGCATTGTTGATGACTATTTGCCCATGTGTTATCTTTTTTGCAGAATGTGAAGGCCTTAATGGGAGTAGAAAAGACTAAAGGATTTTGCCAGATTGTGGTGTCTCCTAATTTCAGAGATGGAATATCCTATTTGATTCAGTCAGCTGGTCTAGGAGGGATGAAGCACAACACAGTCCTGATGGCATGGCCGCAGTCATGGAAGCAGACAGAAAATCGTTTCTCATGGAAAAATTTTGTTGGTATGTGTTTATTGACTTTCTCATATGCATTTGTAATGCAATTATGTAATTAGTGTATTTGCTCTGTGGAGGAAACGTGATGCTGAATAGCCGTTGGACAACTGAGTATTTCCCCACATCTGATTTCATGTGAAGTTTTTTTTCTTAGCCCTCAGTTTCTTCAACCATGGCTTGTCTTGTTCTTCTCTGAAGCAGGTTAGTTACTAAAAACAGGATGTTCTTTTGCCTCAGCAGAATCTGGGAGGATTTAAGCTTTTGAATTTGAAACAAAAACAAAAGCTGTGAATGAAAACTAGAAGTTCTTGATCAAATGTCTTGCTTTCCCTTGCAGACACTGTACGAGAAACAACAGCAGCGCAGCAGGCACTGTTGGTGGCTAAAAACATTGACTTATTCCCAACAAATCAAGAACGTTTTACTGAAGGAAACATAGATGTGTGGTGGATTGTTCATGATGGTGGTATGCTGATGTTACTGCCTTTTCTCCTTCGACAGCACAAGGCAAGGACAACAGAAAATGGCTGTGATTTCATTTTCTAGCAATGAATAGTTCTAAGGGTTTCTAATGAAATACTCTTTCAACTTGATAGATATATGCATGATGATAGCAATCCTGTTATGAATTGTTATAATGTGTCTTTTTGATAGGTTTGGAGAAAATGTAAAATGCGTATCTTCACTGTTGCTCAAATGGATGATAATAGCATTCAAATGAAGAAAGATCTTCAGATGTTCTTGTATCATCTTAGACTGAATGCTGAAGTGGAAGTTGTTGAAATGGTATGTTATTCCATGGTTTTTTTGGGTATAGTTGAGACTAAACTCAGGAAAATGGATTTAACATTTTTGAGACTAAGAGCTGTTAGCCCAAATATAAAAAAGGAAATATTGCAGTCCCACTAAGAACAAGATTTTTTTTAAAGCAACGTTATCTTACCATGTCGCAATGCTAGTGTACGTGGCAGTGAGTTTAATGGTTTTGTCAAGTGCAGTTAAACCATTTTGATGTGTAAACGCCTACTTTATTTATGAAGACTAGTCCATAGAGATAGTTCATTCAGGAAGGAAAAAAAAATGGAAGGCCGAATGTGCTTAATCTAATAATCCAGCATGAGAGAGGATGAACATATCTAACTGCTGCATGAATATCTCTCTGGAATAAGGAATCCTTAGGCCCTCATGAGAGTATGTCAGTTGTTTTTGGCACTGCCGGTTTCTTTGGCGCTGATCAGCGCATAGCTACAAATTCACCAGTCAAATAGTGACAAAATGAATTTTTTAACTTTATTCCTTTTCAAAATACTGGTCGTAAGCTGCTGAAGAGAAAGGACTAAAGTTGCAGTCTATCTAGACCTGCTCTTTTTGGCAACTAAGGAAAAATTTAATTTCCAGCACTCAAAGGTGACTAGCATAACGTCCAAAATAAGACCAAAAAAACCCTCCAAAACCTTTTACACTCCTTCTGAAGTGAGATGAAGACAGGTCAACTGGTTCAAAACTTCTAGCACCACCAGTTCCCGGAATGAACAAAACCTATCAAAAACATTTATCATCCTAATCATCCATAAAACCATCCATCCATTAAGAATCATTTAAATTGCTTTTGAAAAAAAGTGACTTATGAAAAATTTGGTTAGCATTTTGAACTGGGAAGTAAGACAAATCCTTTTACTTTATGTTTTGTTTGTTTAGAGTACTGAATATAAAAGACTAAAATGCTGTGGCATGTGCAGGTGAAAGAAGGCGAACAGAGTGCTGTAAAAAAGGCAGAGCCTTGGTTGAATTTCAAGCAGAAGATAGCAACTTACTCTTTTCTTATGTGGGTCTTATTTAACCCCCAAAATCTTCCAAAAGATGAGACACTGAGTCAGCGACAACACAAATGGCTGCTGTAGACTTTTACGTTGTATTTTAGCTTTAGCTTTGAGCTGATGTAAGAATATATGCAGAGTTTCTTCATAAATGCTTTAGTTTGTGAATATTTCTCACTTGTGAAAGGACAATGTGTTATTTTGTGACTCTAAACAATTTTTAAGGAAACAAGTGTGCACACGTGCTCAGAAGGCAGCAATGCAGACCCAGTTTAAATAAGTTCTTTCAACCCTTTCTCATTTCTGCAACCTAGTTGGAACAGAACAATGGAAGTTCTGTCCCAAGCACCTCAAATTTGGGATAAAAATCTTATTTATATTGGTATAGTAGGATAGTTCATTGTGCGAGACTGCTGTTTGAAGATGAAGTTTTAAGAATGAGGACAGAAATCAACTATATGCATGGGATTACTCTAATGCCACACATTCATCCAGGACTAAATGAATGCAGGAATGAATGTGGTACACTGTGTAAACATTGTTCTTCTGAGTAGCACTTTTCTTCTGACGTTTCTAATGCCAATCTCTCTTGCAGTTTGAAAATGATATTTCTGCATTCACATATGAGAAGACACTTATGATGGAACAGCGATCTCAGATGCTAAAACAGATGCAGCTATCAAAGAATGAAAGGGAGAGAGAGGTACGGACTCTGGCTTGGTAATATCTTCTGTGAAAAACCTGGTAGTAGTATTTCTTGGCCGGGGCTTCTAATCAGTTTATAAACTAGTCAAAAGCTTTTAAAACTGCATCCTATGTTAGTTTCTCTACAGCAGGTTTCACTTGCAAGGTTAAAATAATGTGGAAAAAAATTTTAAGTCTTTTCTTATTTGAATAGATGTTTAGAGTTTTCCGGTTATGGCTCAAATTAGTGCAAGTATTTAGTAGCAGAACATTTGAGCATCAGTGCGAAATATATTCAGAGCATTTCCAAACGACATATATCAGTAGCTAAGGATCGTGATTATTGAACTGGGATGGTTAGCTTTGCTTGTGATTTGGTCTTGTTCAATTCACACTGACTTTTTTTTTTCAGTTTCTGCATTATTTTGAATGTTTTATGTGTCAAATACTTGTTTCTGGAGTGAAAATTAGGCTGACTAACCTATAAACCTATGATATCCAGATGGGAATGCTATGTTTGTTGCTCCCCTACGCTTACTAGTTCCTGGTGGTATTTTGCACATTGTAGTGATAAGATTCTTGCAGCTGTATTTTCATTAATATTTGTAACTTCTAAATCTCTTTCTTTCCTTTTTCTTTTGGTTTCTACTCCGTCATTTTTGTTAACTATCCCATTATCATCAACAATTCTTAGTGATGTAAAAGGAATTAAATGCTTTGGCTTTGCTATCACTTATAGCGATTTCCCTCCCATGCCAAATAAGATACCTCTACTGTGTTTAACTGCTCTCATTCATAAAATAACTAGAAATTTTTTTCTTGTGGCTTTTTTGTCTACTGATAATTGTAAGTCATTTTATGCCTAAGACTTCTCGGTGTTAATTGTACAAGTCCATGCAGTTCCTTTTTTTTATTATTCTCTCCTTATTTATTCTTTTTTTCATTTCACAAGATGTTTTTTTTAAGGTTCCTGAAGATACCTTGTATCGCTACAGAAATGTGCTGCTGTAAATCCTCTTATCTGTCATTTATCTTTTGACCTGAGCCTGCCTAACATCCTTTCAGTAAAAGCCAAGCTCTCCTGTACTCCTTACTCAATGTTTTTAGATTTTTCTCATTTCTTTATTGAACACTAGTATTTTTCCAGTGGACTTTGAGTGATTTATCAATCTACAATAGTTTTTTAAGGATTTAACTTACTCATGAATGCTTTACAAGTTGCCCAAGGACGTAAGGCTTTGTAGTCTATAACATGTAAGTTGTAGTGGAGACAAAAGAATTCTTTCTCATCTCCTTGAGTTGGCTGGAATCTGTGCTACTTCAGAGTGTTGTTTGCCTGGAAGTTTTTCTTTTCTTTCTTCTCTCCTCCCCCCTCCTTCTCCCATGTATTGTTTTTTTTTTTTTTTTTAATTACTCACTTTTATCTGAATGTAACCATCACCATTATAGCTTCAGTCTGTTCCTTCAGATCAGGCAGGGTAAAATCTGACATGTTCATAATACCATTGAATTTATTTCGTGGTCTGAAGTAAAATCCTTTAATTCCAAGAACATCTAGTGCTTATTGCCTGCCTTGTACAAGAATAAAAGCCAGCTCAATTTGTTGTTTCTGGTTAGGGTATCTTAATTTACCCTGTTCCTTTGTATTTTTATCAGAAAATGTTGTTTAGTTATACCTTTGCTTCCTCTGGAGCTACAAGTTAAGTATAAGCACTCAGTGGGCCGGGCCCTTTTGTAATCTGATTATCTTCTCTGAAATGAGCTGAACCATTCCCTCCAGTTATATGATGATCTCCAAATATTTCTCTCATTAGTATCACTAGTTAAAATTAGAGTTTTTTTGTTTTCATCGTCTCCAGACATTCAAATACAACCCTGACATTCCAGTTTTGAAAGGTGCTTGTAGTTGGTGGTTGTTTTTTTTTTTTTCCTGTTACCACCAAGATTAGTATTTTAACCTCACTTTTGTACTTGTACCTCTTCAAACAAGGTTCAAACCTTCACAAAGAGGAAAACTTGCTTTTATATGGCATTCTTCTGCTGTTTCCTTCATAGGTATGCTGTTATCCCTGATGAATCACCTTCACCTTCCCATCTTCTGACTTTTGTTTTTTAATGGAACTTTATTTGATCTTGCCCCTGGGCTTTTCTTGTGGAACTAGGGCATGGGGACTCGTTGGATTTTTGTTTCCTTTTTTGAGAAACTTGGTTGATTTGCTTCTATTCAAGAAGCTAAGATCTGCAGACTTAACTACAACTGCCAAGTGTTTATTTATTTGACGTTGACAATGGTGCTGCAAAGATGAAAGAAAATGTAGAGCCTCCTTCACTTCCTTCTCTGGCTGGGCCTGACTAATGACTGTTGGGCCGGGCAGTGATATTGTTAGAGCTGTGGGAAGGCAGTCGTCTGTTCCACCACTACTTTGTGTTGGGTTGTGAAGCACAAGTGCTGTTGTGCAGATTGCTGCTGCTGCTAGATAAGATTGGCAGAAATGTGGGTGCATGTAGGTGAGCACAATTATAGTTTCTGAATCACTGGAAAGTAAATTGGTGTTTAGGGCTGGAAAGCAGCTTTCTCATCTGCTTAATTTTTTTTCATACTTTTGATTGTAACTGAATAAAATAAATCCATCTGAATCATCACATATATGAAGGGATGTGACCTTCACAAACAAGTGAATATTTGAGGTTCCCATATAAACGAAAGGATTCAATTGACTTCATGTTTTCACAGATCTCTGTAAAGATACTTCATAACTACTGCTAAACATTTCAAAAAGAGCCCCATAGTATATATAAACAAATGGCATATTTGTGAAAACAAACCAAGTTTATAAGAAGCTATGATACAAAAATCTCATCTATTTAAATAAAGCCAATTTTTGTTTTGAATAATGTGATCTCTGCTTTTTTCTGTAGACACTTTTTTGTCATTAGTAACATTTTTGTCCCAGATTCAGAGCATCACTGATGAGTCTCGGTGCTCAATCAGAAGAAAAAGCTACTCCGGTCCACAGTCCAGTGGCCAAGATGCTCAGACACTGCTGACTAATGATTATCGAGAGGAGGAGGTAGTTGGACATAATACTGGCTAGATCTGTTTTCCCACTGCAACACTTGAAGTGCCACTATTGCAAACTGAACTACAAATGAACAACTGGATCATTCATTGTTATACAACAGTTCTTCCTAAATTTTAAATTCATTATCTTAGTCTATATTTTTTTTCTCTAGATGATGCTTCTGCAGCATGAACTACATCCTCTTTCTCACACTTAATTTCCATGAAAGAAACGCTTATGTTTCTGAGAGTGCCCGTTTTTCTTAAGAGCCAGAAGCAAAAATATTTCTCTGCCTTCTATCTCTTAAAAAGTCGTAATAGTGGGTGTTTCATAAATAAGCATATGTCATGCTTTCACAAAACACTGCCTTCCTTTATAGTTCTTATATTGAAGTAGTGAAGCTTCTCAGAGACTGTATAGATATACTAGGGTTTTTTAAGGAGATTTCTATATTTAATGACAAACCATGTAAATGTTATTACTACTTTCTGCATGGTAAGTTTGAAAGGAAATGGGCTTATGTAATCGATGGTTTTAGTGTGCACTTGAAGTGTTGCTCATATCTAAAGATGTGTAGCCTAGTTTGTAGAAATGCTGCATAACTTTGTGTTTCTCGTTCTTCATGAAGTATGAGACTAATGTGTTTTTTTTCTATGTAATTAATCTGGTATAAAAATAACCCTAACACAAATCTGCTTTTGCTGTCTGTGCATTTTTATAAGTTTGTGCTATTGGTCCAGAATTTCTTGGCCTCACTGTCTTTCTAAAGGTGGTGAACTTTCTTCCATTGAAGCATAGTCCTACTGAATTCATCTTGCAGTTGTTAGTTTGAAATTTTAGTTCATCGGATATTGTTGTATGGCATGTGTAGTATCTGCATGTATTTGTTAGCTTTTTCCATTCTCATGATAGAACTGTATTCACAGTAACTTCTGATTCGTAGTCTTGACTTGTGATTTAGTCTTCTGTGATGTTAAGACCATCAAACAAATAAATATTTACGTGAACCTCAGACTTGAACTCTAGGATTTAGGAATCCTGAAGGATAGGGACTAGGCAAATAATTTAGGAAAAATACAGAAGCTCTTAGGCATTTAAAACCAGCTGCAATTACAGCTTGTGAACCACTAGGGAAATCACTGTTCAGAGGTAGGAAGTAATTTTCTCATCTGCTCTAATTTTATGCATGCTTTTGATTGACCTGAAGGAAATTGATTCTTATGAATCATTGCATATATGGAGGGAAATGACCATCACTAACATGTGAATAACTGAGGTTTCCAAGTGGAACAGGAGCTTCAACTCATGTTTTAAAGAGGTCTCTGAAGAGAGACGTTAAAGACAAACAAAAAAACCCCAAACAACCTCCCCCCAAAACAACAAACCACTAAAGCAATCCTACACACACACCCCCCAAAAAAAACCCCAACCACCCCAAAACCAGAACACCTCAAAACACAAGAACAATCCTCCCCTCATACCAATTTAGTTATGATTTTAAGATTCTAAAGTACTGTCTTTGTGTTGCTTTTGATGGAAATACAGAAGCCAACGGGCAAAGTGTTATGAGGGGAAGTGAGTAAATAACATGTGTTAAATATTTCTTCCTTCTTTCCTCAAGAAGACCAAGGGGAATGGGAATGAAAAACATAGGAATGTGTATGCATGTGGGAACAATAATACTGGTTTCTTAAAGTTGTGATTTGAGTTTCTGCTATTATAAGGCAAGAGAAGGCCCCTTCAGGGGGGATTGGTACTAGATGATCTTTAAGGTCTCTTCCAACCTAAACCATTCTATGGTTAGATTGATTGGCTTTTGTTAAATAATATGGACTTGCATGCATAAATAATCTAATGGAATATAGCTAGCCTTCAGCTGGTCCAATGTTGTCTTACTGGGATCGTGAGAGTCAGGCTGGTAGATCAGCTAAAGGCATGTGAAATGGACAGTGATTATGATAGTATCTGAGAAAATAACAATGTAATTGATGAAGAATGAGAGCACTGGCTTTCATGTTTTTCACTGGAAAAAACTGCTGGTGTTAATAAAGTGCTCTCAGACTGGATTCAACCTCACTTTAGTTCATTACAAAAATAATGTCCCAGCCCAGATGTAATCCTGCAAATATAAACAAATGACTACATTTTTACAGCAGTTTCATTTCATGCTGAAGTCTTAAGTCTGGTATTTGTTCACAAAGTAAGGTGCATTTTTATGTATCTTCTTTTGTTCCACTGCTTTGAAATTCCTTTTCAAAATTTTGATAACATGTACTCTACAAATGTTCTTTTTGGTTGAATCTTGGGGTGATTGTTTTGTGGCCAGGCTCAGCTGATCCATGACAGGAACACTGCCTCGCACTCAGCTCCAGCGGTCAAAGCAAGTGTGGCTGCTGCCATGCCAGAAAAAGTGCAAATGACCTGGACTAAAGAAAAGTTTGTAGCTGAAAAGCATAAAAACAAAGATTCAAATGTGTCTGGCTTTAAAGATATTTTCAACATGAAGCCGTAAGTATACATGTGGTGTTTGGAGTATTTGTGTGTATTTTAGTGTGTGGTTTTTTGTTTGTTGTTTTGTTGTTGTTCTGGGGTTAGTTTTTTAAGAGATTCTGGTTTATTTACAGTTGAGTACAAACATGATCTTTCCATGCAATTGGCTTACATGCCATCCTTATGAAACTAGCACGGACTTGGAGGGAACAATAATGAATGTGAAGAGTTATTCACAACAATGTTGTGAATTAAGACTAAATATGACAGACTTCGAGCTGTAAACTCAACTTCTGGATTGTACCAGAAAGCATATATGTTAATGCTTAATGGTAACTTTTGTGTGTTCTCTCTTACTGTGGGTAACGAATTACTGTGTATAATTTTCCTGTCTCATTTACTATGTTTGGTTGGGGTGGAGAGTGTACCAGAGAAGCAGAAAGACTCTTTCAAGACTTTTAGGTTATGTTTTCATTTTTGGGTGGAGATATTTCTTTTGTGTTTGTGGGTTTTGTTGTGGTTTTTTTTTCCCAAATGGACCCTCATCCTGTAAATTAAATCAATATAAAACTTGTGCTTACCTATATGTCTTGTTACATTAAGTTTTTCCTGTTGAAATATTCCTTAATATCTCTTTCTTAAATACAAGTCACTTAATAGATAAGAGCTACTGCCTGTGTCAAGCCTGATGTAGTAGACACAAACCAATTACAGGAAGACATCAGCTTGTTTGCTTCCACATGTTGTGATTCAAGCACACATGCATCTTTTCTGAGTTCTGGAAGAATGCAGTTATAAGCATGTTTTCTGCACGTGCCCAAAGCAAAACTGTGGATATCAAGGGAAATTTTGATATCTAAAAGATACATATCTTAAACTTAGGACTTATACACAGTAGAGTTAAAGGTACACTTAGAATTGGCACCTTAAAATCCTAAGTTATTTTGTGGATTTCCTCTGAGCCCTTTAGAAATAGTTTGTCTTCTGCAAATTCCAAACATCTTGGTCATGCTTTTAAAGCACTGGTTTTGTTCTGTTCTGCATTACAGTCTAATTCTTAGCGGGGGGTCTTCTGTTAATATCTTGGAAATATTTCCTATTACTTCTTTAGAATTGTACAAGACACAGACTTCAGATAGTATTATTTTAAAACTACAATATGTGGTTGGGTGGTGGAAATTACAGTTCAAACTTGGTGTGCCTGTACAATATATTAATACTGTTGAATTAAAAATGTACCTGATGGCATAAATATTTTTTTCTGTTCATTTGCTTCCCTTCCATGTAGAGAATGGGGAAATCTGTAAGTCTAAATTTCATTTCACTTAAGCAATGTTGGCTGTGTTCCCCGATTCTTGTGGTTTTGTACATTGTATGTGTGTTTCCTAAATCATGATTTGCAGTGCATGTATTTTTTTGTACCTTGTTTTATATACTGTGTTTTATATACTAAAAATAGTCTTCATTGTGACTTGCTAATGTTTTCTTTTAAATATTATCAACTTTCTATTCAAGGTAAGTCACAGAACATGTATATTAGTTTCTGTAAGAATGTAAAACTTGACAGTACTCCTCTGCACCAGTGTAATATTGAGTTCTCTAATTAACTACATTAAAAAGTTAATATATCTTTGCTCTGGAAAAATAACCCACACTGTGATATAACTACTTGAGCAATAAGAATGAACTTGTTCACAAAGGGAACTTTCACATTTCATCAAATGCCAGTTCTTGTCTCCCTTCTACCAACCTACGCATGTGTAGAAATAATATAAGTTCAGATATGCATTGGGTATTACAGCATACAATAACAGGACGCTACATCTCCGCTCTTGGGTGGAACCAATTTGTGACTGCTCTGCTTTTTTCAGTGCCCAGTATTGTCTTCATTTTGTCTGTTTAACAAGTTGAGCTTCTTATGAAAACTTAAAAAGCTTACTTTTTGTATACCATGTAAGATTTCAATTCTACCAGTTCTTGATGGCTAAATGAAGTTCACATTGTACACAATGTACCTTTGGTCAATTTGAACCTTTATTTCAGTGCTGAATTCTTGCCCAATCCATCACAAATGTATACCCTCCATATTTCCCCTGCATTTTATCTGTAGTTTAACAGTGTTTATGCTTCAATATTTATACGCTTATTCAGTTATACACCCTTGATTCTTTCTTCATAGTTGTTCCTTGGTCTTCTCAAGCTGCTGTTCTGCTTCTGGGAAACTGACCTTCAAGTATTCTGTTGTTCCATATACGAGTTTTTTTTACAGTTGTTTTTTAGGACAGATGGCTGCTGTGACCGAAAATACCCCAGGAGGGACTGATAAATTCAGTTTTGGAAATGGCTTGAGGCAAAACGTGCATGAGGGGAAGAATCAGTTGGCGTTGATGTGGCTGGTCTGCACTGGCCTCTAAACTTCAGGCAAAACTACTTTTTTTTTTTTTTTTCAAACTGTCCCTGCAAAATTAAGGATGAAAATGCAACATGAGACCTGCTACTTCTCCTAGTATCCTGTTAATGGCTTTTCCCTTCATAGTAAAAAAAAAAAAATAATGGAACTTAGTATAACACAAGTACATATACCCCCAGCATTCTTCATCTTTCATGGTCCCCTGTGTTTGAATGAACCTGTATTAGGCTGCTGTTCTCAACTCTACGCTTATTTATATAATAAGTGTGACCTCATCTTGCTAGAAGATTCTAGAACTTTTGGTATAGTCCCCCTGAAATGACCTCTGGTAGTAGAACAGAGTTGTGTGTTTTCTTTTGTAAATTTTGGCCTCCTGAATTTTTTTTCTTTTGGGAAAATACCTCAATTTCTATTGTTTACTAGAGTTGTTGCAGAGCTGGGGTTTGTGCTGGAATTTTGATTGCTGTTAGTGGAATTCAAAAGATGCCAGACTGATCAGGCACTTCAGAGGATGTCTTATGTCCTGCTGCTACTAACCTGCGAGTCCTCTCTCTGCCATAAGACAACATGTGAGCCCAGTTGAGCAGGATATAGTTGTGCTATTAATGTGAGACCTAGTTATAGTGCTAAGAAAAATCACACAGGATAGAGTGATAAAGTGTCTTATATCAGCACATCAGTCTCTCAGTTCTTGAAATGTGCTGTCACCTGTGTTTCCGAGATACCTTTTGAAGTGACTCTCTTCACTTGTAGAGAATCTACTTTTGGACAGCAGATCTTCTGGTTAAATGGGATTAGGCAGAGTCTGGACATTTCTTTTGCACTCTAGCTTATGACTTATTTCCAGTCTTGGCTAGTTTTACACAGATGGCAGTTTCTCAAAAACTATAGGGAAACTATTATTTTGTTTTGTTCTGAAGAGCAACTAAACCATTCAAGGTAGGTCCCAAAATAAGGAAATCTCTGAAGTCCTAGCAATCTCTTCCTCTTGTGCGCAAATTTACAACAACTGTATTTGTGGATACAACAAGCAAAGCATTAGTTGATTTTGATAATGTAAATAGAGAGGCTCGGTTTCAGTTCATTGCTTACTGTCTTACTCTTATAAGAAACTCATATTTTCATAAATTCTATGCTGTTTCTGAATTTTCTTTACCAGGCTTATAGTAATCTTGTAATGTTTCCAGAGGAGCATGCCTTGTACTGTACAACATAAATACAGTAATCTTTCCATTGCATCCTGCAATTCCTTTGTTTGGAACTTCTTACACAGATCCAGTTACTTTTTTATATCATTCAATAAACTGGATTCTCAGTGGTTTAGACTAAGCAATTTCTATTGAAATTAAGTTTTTTTGCTTCATCTTTGTAAAATAACTGACAATTGGGAGACTTGTGCATTTTGGCAATCTCTTTAGACTGCTTGAATTTCAGAGTTAAATGTTCTTTTCAAAGGAAAAAAAATCTTTAGAAATTGCATTTTCTCAAATTTGTTTTGAATGTCTACGAATGCTGGTGTCCATGAAAATGGCTTAGTCTATGTGCATATAGATTAAACTTATAAATTCAAATACATAACATATAATACAAATACAATTGTGACAATACTTAAAAACATGTTTGTTTGCATGCTAGGAATCAGTCAAATGTGAGAAGAATGCACACTGCTGTGAAGCTCAACGGAGTAGTGCTTAATAAATCACAGCATGCTCAGCTAGTTCTCCTGAATATGCCTGGACCTCCTAAAAACAGAAAAGGGGATGAAAACTGTATCCTCCACTATATTGCTTCCATATTTCTTGAAATTGGGAGTTTGATTTTTGTGCCATTGTCTACTTGTTGGGATAACCATTAGTAACCATGATAAGCAGAAGTTTGCCTTTAAGAAAATGACTTTTGATTCCTCAGAGTTTTAAGAAATGTTGATAGTGGTAGGTGTTTTATTGAATTGATGTAAAGCAGTCCAAAATTTTGAACTTATTTTAAAATCTCTCTTTTTCTTTTCTATAGGTGAGTAGGGCAGAACTAGAAATTTTGCCCAAATTAGTAGTCTCTTCCACTTGAGCAAGCAGGTAGATTACATAATGGGACAAAAAAGGGTAACACAGGATAAGTCCTTGATGAAATTATTTAACTTTATTTTTTTGTATTTAATGACAGACTTTTTGAGATATTAATGGCTATTTTTTTCTTTTCTGAATAAATTCCTTGACTTAGTGATATTTCAGACATGGAGTTTTTGGAAGTTCTCACAGAAGGTCTAGATAGAGTTCTCCTGGTCCGAGGCAGTGGACGTGAAGTGATCACCATTTATTCTTAATGTGTTTGCACATTTTGTTCGACACCCTTACCCCCGCAATGAGAAAACAAAGTTATTTGCCATGATTTGAGCACCTTCATTAAGAGTTCTAGTGCATTGAAAATTACCTGCAAGCTGAATCTTCCCATGATGTGTTCTGTTTTTTCTATTAAAAAGTTACATTTAAATTATATTTTAAGAAGGTAGATTTATGTAGAAAATATTTCTGTAGTGAATTAATAAAAAGTGGATGGCTTAGGATATTTGTGTACTATATTCTGATACTTGTTAAACTGTGGTGAAACACAACAAAAGAAATGGTATTTTTAAACATAGAAATGTAAGCAACTTCTGATTATTTTAATCTTTGTTCGATATCTAAATGAAAGGGAAAGGTTATGGAAAAGTTGGCTTCCTCCTGTACCAAAATGCTGCTATGTTGCTTCTGTTGGGATTAGTCCTAGCTCAGGAAACTTCATTCAGAAATGTATACAACCACTTAAATTTGTATATTATGTGCGTAAAGTGTTTCCATGAAGTTCATGATTGCCACACTTTTTTTAAAGAACATCACTCTATTTAAAATACTTAGGTAGCTGAAGCTTCCAGGTGACAGTAATAGTAAAATGACAAGTTATGTGTTTATTTTTTTTCATGAGCTATTAGCAGTTATGGTATATAGTACAATTATACCAGTGAAACCAAAGAGCATCCAATTCACAGGAAGGCTATGGTGCAGTAACTCCACCTGGTGAAAATATAATTGTAAAAATTGATAAACCACAGCGGGTTGGTTAATGAAGTGCAGTCTTTTGTTTTCAAATACTTTTATTTTGAAAATGTATGTATGTGCTGCTGTTTAAAATTTGCTTTTCTGAACTGAACAAGCTCTTAAGTGTGTTTCATTTGAAATCGTTGAACAATTTAGTTAAGCTGCTCAGTAGAAACTTTTTGCTTCTGTCAGAATTATGCCCCTTTTCAGACACTGTTTAGTTTTGTAAATGTTGTTTTAAGGGTATTTTTGGTATCAGAAGTGTTCGGGTATAGGAAGATTGTTCTACTCTAAAAAGAATGGGTTTATTTAAATATCTCTGATAATACATAATATATAATAGGTAGAATACAGTCAACGTCTTTTTGCTCAGACTGAGACAGCAGTGACGCAGGGCCCAAATACCTGACTAGGGTCAAGGCCATTGCTTCTATCGTAGCTCTCTCAGGCAAAGCAAATCAAAGTTAAACAGCAAAAACTAAAAGTAGCCATTACCAATCCCTGTAGTTTCATGCACAAGCAACACAGGGAACACAAAGATAATCAGATGACCCAGTGAACTTCAAATGGCTCTTAGATGCTGCTGGTGCACACCAAAAGGCAATGGAAAAGCGCACTGCACACCAGAAGGCTCCTGTGGACCACTGGGCGTGGGTGTAGGGTCCTAACCAATACACTGTAGGAGCCCTTAGGTACAATGAAAGACACGTGGAAGCCCTGTGGATTGACCAGAAGGTAACTGAAGGAGCTAGATTTGCACAGCATATCAAGAAGTGCATGAAACGGCATTCTCACACCACTGGGGAGAAGAGAAATGTAATCACATGCCCCTGGTGAACTTGAAATTGTTAGGTTCCTGAGTTTGGGGAAAGCCTACAGTGAGTCAACACATGGATATGTGAATCGAGGAGAAAATTCCTCAGCTAGGATGTGCCTAGGACTATTATGAATGATGGGTTAGCTGGGAGAATTTGAGTGGGGTTGGGGAGGAAACATCTGAGGAGGAGGGAGGCATGCAGAATATGTAGTAAAGGGGAAATAAGAAAGGAAAGGACTTGTGTGAAGAGGGGGAAGGAGTGCAGAGGGTTAGAGGAGATGGATGGAAAAGCTGAGAAGCAAAGCGAAATGGAAGAGGTAATGCTAGTAGCTTTGTGGGGGTGGATTCTCTTTTGTGTGTTGTGGGTTTTTTTGTTGTTGTCTGTTTTGTTTTTTTTTTCTTTTTTAAAGGCAGATCATAGTGCTGTTGCCAGCTTTTTTCTCAGTCTTTAATCACTTTGTTCCATTCCACTGCTGCTGCTTCCCTGGTCTGTCTGCTAGTGCCTAGACTCGGTAGGGTTATATCCGTGATATTTGCTCTTAAGTCCTTCTCTTCTCTTGGCCTGGAGGGGAGAATGGTCACTGGAAATGTACGCTAGTATTGCTGCTAGGAGCAGGAGCCAGAAGGGTTAATGAATCAAGAAGTAAACCAGTTAAAAAGACAGCAGCTGCCACTTCTGCAGCCCCTTTGCTGCCTGACTGTTTTGCCAGCAGCACTTGCAGCAGTGCAACTGCTGCGTCTCCAATTCTTCTGGCTTGAGCTTCTCTGCACCTACAGTGTTGGCATCTTGTTCATTGAGAAAGTTATACCACGATTCCTTTGGTTTAGGAGCATCTTTTCCACCGGGGTGGAGAAAGATGCTGAGGATGTATAAGAATATCAAATGTGCTGCTGCTTTTTCACAGTGGAGAGCAGTGACTTGAACAACCCGTACCTGTAAATGGAAGTAAATATACTAAGTGTGCTGGGGTGAGGGGACAGAATCATAGTGGAGTTTGACTTGTGTGTGGGAAGGGGTTGTAACGCAATAAACTGTAAATGCTAGGTTGCGTTGAGAGAGACAAACAAAAAACTTTGCTTTTGTCTCAAGTAAAAAATTAGGTATTCGGAATCCTACAGTCACCCTCTTATTGGGGCTAGATCTGAAAGGAGTGAAGAATCGTGGAGAAAAAAAATTACATGGTTTGGGAAGTGAGGGAAAGGGAATGCAGAAGAAAAGTAGGATGTTTGAAGAGGGATTTGAGACTTGAAAAGTGATTGCAGTTGTGGAGTGATATAGCTGCTGCATGGACAATCAAGGAGATGAATGCAAGGAGATTAATATAGGGGTGAGAGTATGACATATTTAAGAAAAAAACAAAAGACTTGAAACATGAGCAGAAAAAATGGCATTTTAATACAAGAGAGGGAAGATCGTTGGATGACAAGAAGCTAAGGGAAGAAGACAGTATGGAGAATGAGCGAGGGGAAGGACCTAGACATTTGGAAAGGAAGCCATTATGGCAAACGGGAGTGAAGGTTTACTCTTTATAATTGTATGGAGGAGATTAAATATGAGTGGAACTTCAGGTGAGGCATTTTGCCATCTACCACCGGTATAACTCAATAGAATTATTCCCAAAGGAAAATACCACATGCAAAACGATTTTTGGTGGAGCTCTGTGCAGGACCATAGGCTTAGCTAAGTGCTCTTTAAAGACTGACATTTATGTTCACAAGTACTGAGTTGATGCCTATTTTGTATGTTACAAGAAATACTGCCCTCAACTATATTATCTTTTTATAGACTAAGCATAAATCTCTGATGCATGTTGACTTGAAATGCAGTTCCACAGCAACTGCAATAGTACTTTAATATTATGTAGTCATTGCCTATTTCAGTAAGCACTTTTCTCATCGGAAATTTTGTTTGTAGCTTTTTGTAGTATAGATGGCTTCATTTTTCCTTTGTAACTAGTGACTGGTTTTGGTTCCAGTTAGAGTTAGTTTGCAATCTGTGCCGTATTTCATAACTGCATGATGACCAGCTTTCCCTAATCTTATTGTTTACTTGAATTGGACTAGGTATTTGGTCACGGAAAAGCAAATGGAGAACCGACTTGGGCTCTGCTCCTCACTGCTTGTATTTGTGAAATAGGAATTTTGATAGCCTCATTGGACAGTGTAGCACCAATTCTTTCAATGTGAGTATGAATGTGGTGTTTTGTGGTCTTAAGTTAAATAGTGTTATTTTTTTAAGATACCTTGCACTGGCAAGGTATAGTGAGGACAGGCAACAGCTTTCAGTCCTGTTGTGGCAGCTTTCATGTGGGAGGAATCAGTAGAGTTTTCAGTTTCTGACACGGGCTCTCATGAGAGTGAGTGTTTAGACCGTTAATGTGCTAGCAATGTGCAGAACCCAGTGTTCATAGACTGATCAAATGCTACCAACAGATAATGAGGGCAAGGTACAGCTTTGAGTCATGGCATGTTCCATGTCGGACAAGTTGCATAACGAAAGGGGAAAAAAAATGTTTTGGGGGTTAATTTGCCAGGAAACTTCAAAGCGTCAAGCTATGTGGGATGATGAAAGTGCTGTCAAGGAACAGTGAGGACAAACAGCAGCTTTCTCTATGGCACCTTTAGTGTGGGAGCATTTGCTAGATGACTTAATTTTTGAGCCCAGCCCTTGTAAAAGGGGAAAAACTTTTTTTCTGAGGATTAAGTTGCCAGGAAATCATGGACCTGCAAGGGTTGTGGGGCAATGAAGGTGCTGCCAAGGGGCAGTGAGGACAAGCTGCAGTTTCCCCACCTGGCACCTTTTGTATGACATCAGTTGCTGGATAATTCCCATTTTGGAGCCGGGCCCTGGTAAGAGGACAAAAAAGCAGTTTTCAGGATGAGAGATGCCAGAAAGTGTGCAGCACCAAGCTCTACAATTCCAAATTTCCAGCAATTGCACCTGCCAAAAAGGTGCCAGGAGGGAAAG
>NW_009646941.1:2780589-2802343 GCF_000708025.1 Charadrius vociferus
CTTGTTCACACTGCCCCTTGGCAGCACTTTCATAGTGCCGCAGAACACATTACTCCCCTTTCTACAGCCGCCTTCAAAAACTGCAAACATTGAGCAATTGCAGCCACACAAAAGGTGCTAGTAGAGAATGCTGTTGCTTGTACTCACTTTCTCTTGGCAGAGCTTTCATAGCCTCACAAAACACGTTTCTCGTCTCTCTCTAGACCTGGATTTAATAAATGCAAAAATGCAATAATTTCACACCCACAAAAGGTGCAAGCAAAGAATGCTATGGCTTGTCCTCCCTGTCCCTTGGCAGCACTTCACTGCCCGGCAAACCCTGGGGCTTGGCGTGTTCCTCCCAACTTCAGCCTCAAAATCACCTTCTTTCACTCTCTTGCGGTCCAGCCTTAAAAATAACGAACATCTAGCCATTGCTCCCACACCAAAGGGGCCAGTAGGAAAAGCTGTGCCTTGTCTTCACTGTCCCTTGGCAGCACTTTCATCGCCCTACAAACCTTGGGGCTCGGCACCTTCCTTCCAACTTCAGCCTCAAAAACCACATTTTTTTCACAGTCCCTTGGTCTAGCTCAAAAATATCGAATGTAGAGCCATTGCTCCCCCACCAAAGGGGTCAGCAAGGAAAGCTGCGCTTTTCCTCACTGTCCTTTCGCTGCACTTTCATCACCCCACAAATCCTCGTGCTCAGTGCCTTCCTGCCTGCTTTACCCTCAAAAAACACATTTTTTTCACTTTCCCTCAGGCCTCAAAAGTCATAGAATCATAGAATGGTTTAGGTTGGAAAGGACCTTGAAGATCATCAAGTTCCAACCCCCCCTGCCATAGGCAGGGACACCTCCCACTGGACCAGGTTGCCCAAGGCCACATCCAGCCTGGCCTTGAACACCTCCAGAGATGGGGCCTCAACAGCTTCTCTGGGCAACCTGTTCCAGTTCCTTACCACCCTCAAAGTGAAAAAATTCTTCCTAATGTTTAATCTAAACCTGCCCTCTTTCAGTTTAAAGCCATTCCCCCTCGTCCTATCACTACACGCCCTAGTAAAAAGTCCTTCCCCAGCTCTCCTGTAGGCCCCTTTCAGGCACTGGAAGGTGGCAATAACGTCTCCCCAGAGCCTTCTCTTCTCCAGGCTGAACAGCCCCAACTCTCTCAGCCCCTCCTCATAGGAGAGGTGCTCCAGCCCTTAGATCATCCTCATGGCCCTTCTCTGGACCCACTCCAGCAGGTCCATGCCTTTCTTATGTTGAGGACTCCAGAGCGGGATGCAGTACTCCAGGTGGGGTCTCATGAGAGTGGAATAGAGGGGCCAAATCACCTCCCTTGACCTGCTGGCCATGCTTCTTTTGATGTAGCCAAGGATACGGTTGGCCTTCTGGGCTGCGAGCGTGCATTACTGGCTCATGTTGACCTTCTCGTCAGTCAAGACACCTGGGTCCTTCTCAGGGCTGCTCTCCAGCCATTCCCTGCCGAGCTTGTATTTGTGCTTGGGATTGCCCCGACCCAGATGTAGGACCTTGTACTTGGCCTTGTTGAACTGCATGAGGTTGGCTTGGGTTCACCTCTCCAGTCTGTCCGGGTCCCTCTGGCTGGCATCCCTCCCCTCCAGTGTGTCTACCACACCAAACAGCTTGGTATCATCAGCAAACGTGCTGAGGGTGCACTCAACCCCACTGTCCATGTCACCGAAAAAGATGTTGAACAGCACAGGTCTCAGTACCGACCCCTGAGGAACGCCACTTGGACATCAAGCCGTTGACTGCAACTCTTTGAGGGTGACCGTCCAGCCAGTTGCTTATCCATGGAGTGGTCCACTTGTTGAATCCATGTCTCTCCAATTCAGAGACCAGGGTATTGCGTGGGATGGTGTCAAACGCTTTGTACAAGTCCAGGTAGATGACATTGGTTGCTCTTCCCTTGTCCACTGCCTTTGTAGAAGGCCACCAAATTTGTCAGGCATTACTTGCCCTTGGTGAAGTCATGCTGGCTGTCACCAATCATCTCCTTGTTTTCTATGTGCCTTAGAAGAGGTTCCAGGAGGATCTGCTCCATGATCTTGCCAGGCACAGAGGTGAGACTGACTGGCCTGTAGTTCCCTGGGTCGTCTTTGTTTCCCTTTTTGAAAATAGGGGTTATGTTTCCCCTTTTCCAGTTGGCCGAAACCTCGCCAGACCACCACGACTTCTCAAATATGATGGCTAGTGGCTTAGCGACTTCATCTGCCAGTTCCCTCAGGACCCGTGGATGTATCTCATCAGGTCCCATGGACTTGTGTACTTTCACATTCCTCAGGTGGTCTTGCACTTGATCTTCACCTACAGTGGGTGATTCATTTTCCCAATCCTTGCCTTTGCATTCTGCATCATGGGCAGTGTGGCTGCAGTCCTCGCCAGTGAAGACAGGCAAAAAAGTCATTGAGTACCTCAGCTCTGTCTCTGTCCCAGGTAACCAGTTGTTGCGTTTCCTTCCAGAGAGGGCCCACCTCTTCCCTAGTCTTTCTTTTCTCACTGACATACTTGAAGAAGGATTTTTTTGTTTGTCTTAATGTCCCTGGCCAGATTTAGTTCTATTTGGGCTTTAGCTTGTCTAACCTGATCCCCGGCTGCTCGAACAATTCCTCTGTATTCCTCCCAGGCTACCCACCCCTGTTTCCACTCCCTGTGGCCTCCTTTTTACTTCAGATCATGTCCAGGACCTCCTGTTCATCCATGCAGGCCTCCTGGCTTTTCTGCCTGCCTTCCTCTTTGTAGGGGCTCCTGAGCTTGGAGGAGTTTATCCTTGAATATTAACCAACTGTCTTTGGCCCCTCTTTCCTCCAGCGCTTCATCCCATGGCACCGTACCAAGCAGATTCTTCAAGAGGCCAAAGTCAGCTCTTCCAAAGTCCAGGGTGGTCAGCCTGCTGCGCACCTTCCTTGCTGCCTTAAGGATCTTGAACTCGACCATTTCATGGTTACTACAGTCTAGGCTATCCTTGAGTTTGACACTGCCTACCAGCCCCTCCTTGTTGGTAAGAACAAGGTCCAGCATAGCTCCTCTCCTCGTTGGCTCCTCTACCACTTGGAGAAGGAAGTTGTCATCAGTGCAGTCCAAGGACCTCCTGGATTGCCTATGCCTGGCTGTGTTACCCTTCTAACAGATGTCGGGATGGTTGAAGTCACCCATGAGGACCAGGGTCTGTGAATGTGATGTCTCTCCTGAAGGGCCTGTAGCCTTCCATGCCGACACTCCTGTCGTAAGAGTCATCCCACCATGCTTATATGATGACAATGAGATCATAGCTTTGGAGGTGTGCACACATCTTTAGCTCTTCCTGTTTGTTCCCCATGCTACATGCATTTGCATATAGGTACATCAGCTGTGTCTTTGTTGAGTCTGACTTGGCTGGAGCAGCTGTAATTACTTTGCGCTACTTTCCAGGCAGTGTTCCTTTGCCATATATTAACGGTGCCTCCCCATTAGCTACTGTTGGTCCAGGAGCTCCTGGCTTGTCTATGTAAGACTTTAGGCATGCTGCAGAGTAGCCAGCACATTTTGGAGCAAACGACTACAGTCCCTCACTAGCACCCTGTTCTTCTTTGCTTGGTACATCATCCCTTGGCTTGTCACAGGTAAACCCAATAATACCCCCTTCCCCTGTCGAGTCTAGTTTAAAGCTCAGTTAATGAGCCCTGCTAATTCTTGGGATGAGACTTGCTAATTCTCTAAAACTAAATTCCAGCCATTGCTCCCACACCAAAAGGGCCAGCAGGGAAAGCTGTGCCTTGTCTTCACTGTCCCTTAGCAGCGCTTTCATTGCCCTAACAACCTTGGCGCTCGGTGCTTTCCTGCCCACTTCAGATACAAAACCACCTGTCTTCACTCTCCTGTGGGCAGGCCTCAAAAATAGCTAATGTCCAGCAGTTCTCCCACACCAAAGGGGCCATCAGAGAACACAGTGCTTTTCCTCACTGTCCCTAGGCAGCGCTTTCATCACCCCACAAACCTTGGCGGTCCGTGCCTTCCTGACCACTTCAACCTCAAAACCACCTTGTTTCACCCTCCTGCATTCTGGCCTCAAAAATAGCGAATGTCAAGCATTGTTCCCACGCCAAAGGGGCCAGCTGTGCCTTGTCCTCACTGTCCCTTGACAGCACTTTCATCACCCACTAACCTTGGCACTCAGCACCTTCCTTCTGACTTCAGCCTCAAAAATGACATTTTTTCACAGTCCCTCAGGCTGGCATAAAAAATACCAGACATCCAGCCAAAAGGGTGTGTACGTGTGGCTCCCACACCAAAGGGACTAGCAGGGAAAGCAGTGCCTTCTTCTCTCTCCACTGACAGCACCCTCATTGACCCACAAACCTTGGTGCTCGGCATCATACTGCTGATTTCACCCTCAGAAAAACCTTGTTTAAGTCTCCCGCGGGCCTGGCTCAAAAATACTGAATGTACAGCCATTGTTCCCACAACAAAGGGGCCAGCAGGGAAAGCTGTACCTTGTCCTCACTGTCTCTTGGCAACGCTTTCATCATCCCACCAAAGGCGATGGTGCCTTCCTGCTAACTTCAGACGCAAAACCACCTCGCATCACTTACACACAGGTTGATCTCAAAAATCCCAAATGTCCAGCCATTGCTCCCACACCAATAAGGCCAGTAGGGAAAGCTGAGCTTAGTACTCACAGTCCCTTGGCAGTGCTTTAACCACCCCACAAACTTGGTGCTTGGCACCTTCCTCACCACTTCAGACACAGAATCAACTTTCCTCAATCTCCAGCGGGCAGGCCTCAAAAATACCAAATGTCCAACCATTGCTCCCAAACCAAAGGTGCCAGGAGGGAAAAGTGATAGTTGTTCTCACTGCCTTCTGAAAGCATTTTCATTGCCCAAAAGACTTCGTCGCACTCTTATTTACTAGCCACTAAATCCTTAAAACTGCCTTTTTTCATTCTCAGCAGAGCCATGGTGCAAAAAGAGCAAACCTCCAGTCACTGCTCCCACACCAGATGTTCTAGCAGTGAAAAGTGGTGCTTGTCATCACTGCCTCCTGGAACCCCTTTCAATGCCCCACACACTTTTGCACTCTCTTCTTTCTCACTGGCTATACCATCAAAACCACGTTTTTTTACTCTCTGCAGCACCACTGTGGAAAACGAGCAAACATCCAGCACTGTTTAGACAACAAAGTTCCAGGAGGGAAAAGTGATGTTTGTCCTCCCTGCCTCCTGGAACCCCTTTCAAGGACCCACAGACTTTGCCTCTCTCTTCTTTGTTACTGACTAGAACCTCAAAACCACATTTATTCACTCTCCGGAGTGCCGCTGTACAAAAAGAGCAAACATCCAGCCACTGCTTAGACAGCAAAGGTGCCAGGAGGGAAAAGCGAGGCTTTTCCTCACTGCCTCCTCAAACCCCCTTCAATGCCCCACAGGCTTTGCCACTCTCTTCTTTCCTCTTGCCTACACCCTCAAAACCAACGTTTTTCACTCTCCGCAGCACCGTGGTGCAAGAAGAACAAGTCTCCAGCCACTGCTTAGATACCAAAGGTACCAGGAGGGAACAGTGAGGCTTGTCCACACTGCCTCCTGGAATCACTTTCAATGCCCCAAAGACTTTGGCACGCTCTTCTTTCCTACTGCCTAGATCCTCAAAAACACCTTTTTTCACTCTCTGCAGCGCCACGGTGCGAAAAGAGAAAACACCCAGCACTGCTTAGACACTGAAGGTGCCAGAAGGGCAAAATAATGCTTGTCCTCACTACCTCCTTAAACCACTTTCAAGGCCCCACAGACTTTGACGCTCTCTTCTTTCCTACTGACTAAATCCTCAAAACCACTTTTTTTTACTCTCTGCAGTGCTGTGGTTCAAAATAAGCAAACATCCTGCCACCTCTCCCACACCAAATGACTTCTGGTGTGGGGTCAGTGCTGGGTATTTTCTCTTTTTGCACCGTGGCACTGCAGACAGTGAAAAAATGTGGTTTTGAGGATATAGTCAGTAGGAAAGAAGAGAGTGGCAAAGTGTGTGGGGCATTGAAAGGGGTTCCAGGAGGCAGTGAGGACAAGTACCACTTTTCACTGCTGGAACATCTGGTGTGGGAGCAGTGGCTGGAGGTTTGCTCTTTTTGCACCACGGCACCTTGAAGTGTTAAAAATGGTGGGTTTGAGGATATAGCAAGTAGGAAAAAATAGAGTGGCAAAGTCTGTGGGGCATTTCAAGGAGTCCCAGGAAGAAGTGAGCATAAGGGTCACTTTTCCCTCCTGGCCCCTTTGCTGTCTAAGCAGTGGCTGGATGTTTTCTCTTTTTCCACAGCGGCGCAGCGGAGAGTGAAAAAAGTTGGTTTTGAGGATCTAGTCAGTCAGAAGGAAGAGAGTGCCAATGTCTGTGGGGCATTTCAAGGGGTTCCAGGAGGCCGTGAGGACAAGCATCACTTTTCCCTGCTGGTACCTTTGGTGTGAGAACAGTGGCTGGATGTTTGCTCTGTTTGCACCACAGCGCTGCGGAGAGCGAAAAAAGGTGGTTTTGAGTGTATAGGCAGTGGGAAATGAAAGAGCGGCAAAGTCTGTGGGGCATTGAAAGGGGTTCCAGGAGGCAGTGAGAAGAAGCATCAGTTTTCCCTGCTGGAACCTCTGATGTGGTAGCAATGGCTGTATGTTTGCTATTTTTGCACTGTGGTGCTGTGGAGAGGGAAAAAAGGTGGTTTTGAAGATCTAGGCAGTAGGAAAGAAGAGAGTGACAGAGCGTGTAGGGCATTGAAAGGAGTTCCAGGAGGCAGTGAGGACAAGCATCACTTCACTGCTGGCCCATGTGAAGTCTAAGCAGTGGCTAGATGGTTGCTCTATTTGCACCGCTGCGGACAGTGAAAAAAAGTGGTTTTGAGGATCTAGCCAGTAGGAAATCAGAGAGTGGCAAAGTGTGTGGGGCATTGAAAGGAGTTCCAGGAGGCAGCAAGAACAAGCACCACTTTTCACTCCTGGCCATTTTGTTGTGGGAGCAGTGGCTGGAGGTTTTCTTTTTTTGCACCGCGGTGCTGTGGAGAGTAAAAAAAGGTATGGTTGAGGACATATGCAGTAGGAAAGAAGAGCGTGCCAAAGTCTTTGGGGCATTGAAAGGCATTCTAGGAGGCAGTGAGAACAACCATCACTTTTCCTTCCTGGCACCTTTGCTGTGGGACCAACGGTTTCACGTTGGGTTTTTTTACTTGAAGCCTTTGGGAAATTTGCAAGAGGTGGTTTTCAGGCTGAAGTCAGGAGAAAAGCCCTGAGCCCCAAGGATTGCATGGTGATGAAAGTGCTTCCAGCGGACAGTGAGGCCAAGGCACAGATTTGCGTGCTTGCCCCTTTGGTGTTTCAGCAATGGCTGGACGTTGCGTTTTTCTGGCCTCAGCCATGGGGAAAATGGCAAAAGGTGGTTTTGAGGCTGAAGTCAAGAGGAAAGCGCTGAGCCCCAAGGTGTGTGGCGATTAAAGCAGTTCCAGGGGACAGTGAGGACAAGGCATAACTTTTCATGCTGGCCTCTTTGTGTAGGAGCAATGGCTGAACATTCTGTATTTTTCGCCCAAGATGTTATCAAAATGGCAGAAGGTGGTTTTGAGGTTGAAGTCAAGAGGAAAGCTCTGATCTCCAAGGTTTGTCGGGCGATGAAAACGCTTGCAGGGGACAGGGGACTGAGGAAAGAAAAACCTGCATCAAGGTAACGATAAGCCTTCTAAATTTGTTTTTGGACTTAATGGGTATAAAGTATCCAGAAATAAGGCTCCAGTAGCAAGTCAAGTTGTTATATACATAGCCTTCGAAATTTCAAAAGGACAATAACAATTGGGAGCAAATCGTAAAAAAAAGCCATTTGTAGTATCCCAGAGCCGAACAATGTTCACGAACTAAGGGCCTTTTTGGGAATGGCTGAGTGGTGTAGGTTATGGATCATGAACTATGGTCTAATAGCTAAACCACTGTATGAGGCCCAAAAGGGATCGCCTCCCTTTAAGTGGGGCCCAGAACAGCAAAAGGCCTTTGATGAACTAAAACAGGCTCTGACAGCTGCTCCTGCCCCGGGACTGCCAGACTTAAGTAAAGATTTCCAGTTGTTTGTTCATGAAAAACAGCACCTAGCACTAGGAGTACTGACTCAACGGATGGGAAGCTGGAAGAGACCCGTGGGATGCTTCTCCAAACAACTGGATACAGTAAGTAAAGGGTGGCCTACTTGTCTTCGAGCTGTTGCTGCTACAGTGATGCTCATACAAGAAGCGCGAAAATTGACTTTGGGATGAACAATAGTGGTATATGTACCACATATGGTGATAACGGTTTTGGAACAAAACGGGGGTCATTGGCTTTCTCCCAGTAGGATGATGAAGTATCAAGTAATATTGACAGAACAAGATGATGTGGTACTAAAAACAACTAACGTAGACAATCCTGCAGTTTTTCTGAATTCCGTACAGGAAGAAGGACAATCGGAACATGACTGCTTAACTACCATTGAGCAAGTGTATTCCAGTCGGGAAGACCTAAAAGATGCACCCTTGGAAAATCCTGATTGGGAGTTATACACTGACGGTAGCAGTTTTGTGGAGAACAGAATCCGTTATGCATCCGTAACAACTGAAAAATCGGTTATAGAGGCTAATGCTTTGCCCTGTACTACTTCAGCACAAAAGGCAGAATTAATAGCCTTGACAAGAGCTTTGGAACTAACTGAAGGAAAGAAAGTCAATATTTGGACTGATTCAAAATATGCTTTTGGTGTAGTCCGTGTAATCTTATGGAAAGAAAGAGGATTATTATCCTCTCAAGGGGCAAACATCAAGTATAAAGAAGAAATTTTGAAATTGTTAAAAGCAGTCCAGAAACCAGCCAAAGTGGCAATCATGCACTGTAAAGCACATCAGTCAGGTAATATGAAGGAAGCTGTAGGAAATAGATTAGCTGATAAAACAGCTAGAGGAATAGCAAAAAGAAATATCCTGCAAATGGCGCTAATTCCTACTAAAGATATTGCATTACCAAAAGAAAAACGTAAGTACTCAGAAGAAGATGATAAATTAGGAAAGTTATTGGATGCAAAGAAAAATCTAGCAGGATGGTGGGCCACAGCTCAGGGACAAGTAGTAGTTCCACCAATTTTGATGAGAGAAATATTGTTGACAAAGCATAGAGAATGTCATTGGTGTTCAGAAGCATTGGTAACCTTTTTAAAGAGACATGCAGTATCTATTAGAATGCTGGAGATGACTAAAGGAATTTCTGCCAAATGTGAGGTCTGTCTACGAAATAACCCAGTGGTGAAACTGAAAGTTCAGATGGGAATATTAAAATCAGGAATGCAACCTGGGGATTATTGGCAAATTGATTTTTCAGAATTACCACAACAAAAGGGGTATCGATACATTCTGGTCGGGGTTGATACCTTTACAGGGTGGCCTGAAGCTTTTCCTTGTCGAACCAATCAGGCAAAAGAAGTCATCAAATGGTTATTACAGGAAATAATTCCGAGATTTGGAGTGCCTATTGGAATATCTTCTGATAGAGGCCCACATTTTCTTGCAGAAATAGTGCAGAATATTAGTAAACTTTTAGGAATCGCTTGGGACCCACGTACACCTTGGAGTCCACAATCTAGTGGAAAGGTAGAAGGAATGAATCAAACACTAAAAAGACAGATCAGTAAAATTTGCCAGGAGACAAACTGGAAGTGGCCTCAAGCACTTCCACTAGCTCTTTTACGAACTAGAGTCCAGCCAAAAGCTGAAACATCAGTGAGCCCTTATGAGTTGCTGTATGGAAAACCGTATGAATCACCAGAACCAAACTTAAATATGAATCTAAAAAGGAAACAGGATGTATATAACTATTTGCTTTCTTTAGGAAAAACTCTGACTGCACTTCGGAGTGTGATTGTCTGGAATAGACCTTTGTTGTTGGAAAGTCCAGTGCATGATTTTCAACCTGGAGATCATGTCTTCGTAAAGACATGGACCTCTGAACCTTTGCAAGGACATTGAAAAGGACCCTTTCAGGTACTCTTGACGACTTTCACTGCAATTAAGATTGCAGAATCAGATGCACAGATACACTACACCAGAGTGAAGAAGGCTCCTTCTTCTTGGAAGATCATCAATAGAGATCCTGGAACTGGGAAGTTGACTTTAAAACATGTATAACCTTGTGTATTATCTAGGAATACTAGAAAAATGGATTTTGATTTGGAGACTGATGATGGTGGAAGCAGGGTTTGAGGCAAAGGCAGATAGAACAGAACATCTGCTGTCAGCAGAAGCGGAACAGTTAATATATCTCCCAAGAAAAATTCCGGAAGAAAATTTGATGGTTGGGCTGATAAGAGTTCTCTAATTTGCAAAACGTAACCCAAATTACTGCATGTCTTCCAATTCCAAGGGCTGTAGGTGAATCAATTTCATGAGGAATTTTGACAATGAATTTGACTATTCTAAAATATGAAAATAATACTAAGCAATGTAAACAACAGCCCAGCATAAGTTGGGAAGAACAGATTGTACAAAACCCACCAGCTCTATCTGATCTTCCAGGTTGTGTGGCAATAAGAGGAAAATTTGAACCTAAATCAGGTGGACCAGGTACTCTGGGCTGGTGTACCCTTGATGGGCAAATCAAGGGAAATGTTAGCCGAATGATCATGGAATGGAAATATAAAAAGGACAACCAAACTAAGCAAGAGAAAGCGGTTGTATGGGATTCAGTGTCGTCTATGACCGTCATATCCCCATTTCTGTATATGGCCAATGCTTCACAGTGTTTTACTTGGGATGAAACGATCTTTGCAGCTTTCCCATCTGTCAGTGACAAAGGAAGTACATCTTGGGAAAAAGAAAATATAGTATCTTGGTGGAGTAGTAGAAAAATATACAATTGTAGTACAGTTATTAGAGCAATCCAGGCTATTGCCCCTTTAGCAGCTGCATTAAAACATGGATTTTTGTGCAGAGGACTTGTAAATGGCCTACAATTGGCTGATATGTATAAGCTCAAGAAAGGGATAATATTTAGTTGCAAGAAATCCGCAATTCAAAGCCCAGGACATTTAGTCTGGGCAATGAGTGATGGAACTTGGACCACCCATTTACCAATGGATACCAATGGATGGAAAAGTGAAACAAATTACTTTAGGAATGCTGACATTATGTCCAATTTGGAAAGGGTCTCCTTTTGAAGGGAATTTGGAAAATTTAAAATTGGAACGAACAAAAAGGTCACTGACTGATCTAATGCAGAATGGAATGAACCGTCAACAGGAGTAAAAGTTGGATGGGGCTTAGAATTTTAATAACTCCCTTGTCAACGTATAGGAATAGGGCCTGGTTATATAAGTTGACGGGTCAAGTAGAAAGACTAGCTAATGCAACAAAGAAAGGATTCAAAGAACTGAATTAGCAGTTACAAGTGACCTCAAGAATGACTCTGCAGAATAGGATGGCCTTAGATATAATCTTGTTGAAAGAACATGGTGTCCGTGGATATTTGAAGGATAGGATGGACCATTGCTGCATATATCTTCCAAATGTTACTCAGGATGTTGAGCACAATTGGGATTTATTGGGTCAAATAGAAAAAGACACTCAAGAGATTCAACACGACATGCAGGAAAGTTGGCTTGACAAAATTTTTAATGGATTAGGATGGAATATAAACTCTTGGATAAAGTCGTTAATTGGTACTGTATTAATCTTATTAGTAGTGTTTTTGGTAATATTACTCATCTATTATTGTTTGAAGAAGGAAATCACTAGTAAAACCAGTTTTAATCGAATGATTATCCAGGCAGTGGCTAGACAACAAGATTTAAGCAAGATATAAGTCTCCCACCATCATACGGTGAAATGAGTTATAAATAAAGATACAGAGATGTATTAAAGTGAAAGTATTGAAATGATTTTCAAAACTTTCAAAGTGGGGAGAACTTGTAAAATCACCAGATTTTGGTTATAGTAGAAGTAAAATGTTAGAGCACTGTGTTCTGAAACTAGTAACCATAGAGCCCTCACTAGACAATTATTGTTCTGTATCAAGGAACAAGCAGAACCCACGTGAAACAATGAAGAATAGAATAGATAAGTTTTGTTTGAGTCTAGTAATTATAGAAACCTGGTATGCAACAGTGATGCTGCTTAGAGACCCCCCTTGCCCTTCCCATCTTGATTTAAACAACAAGAAACAAATCAATAGATATTAATAGAAATAACCATTGATTATTTGGATATAGGTATTGATAGTAATATATATATAATCAAGGAACTAATCAATGAAAATCAACCCCGTAACATATATTTGGTAACTAAGTATAATCTGAACTAACTGTTGAACAATATAGTATTGAAGTACATGTCAAGAGAATGATAAATTGTAGGCCTGATTAGTAAACCGAGAAAATCTTCCGGAGGTTCCAAGATTAAAGAGGGCACCAAGACTCTGTGGCCAAGCTAAGCATGCGCAAGGATCGGATTAAACCAGCGGACACAGTGAGGAAGACTATGGACAGCCACCAGAGGACCCTGGACAACCACCAGTGTATCTGAATGTGCATGCGTCACAGACATTTACATATATTAAGGAGCTCTCAGGAATCTTATGAATATGTTAATTATTTTCTGGAAATGTGATGAATATGTGTGTTTTGATTGTATATAACTTTTGTAGTAGAGCAACTCAGTACGCACATTAGGTGGAGTCCTGTGAGTCCGGCGCTATAATAAAGAAGTGCCTGCTTTCTAAACTTAAATAATTAAGGCTCAGAAAGTTTGTTTTTGCCAATTTCAGTCTTAACAAGATTTGTGGGGTGATGAAAGCGCTTGCAGGGGACAGTGAGGACAAGGCACAACTTTCTGTGCTGGCCCCTTTGGTGTGGCAGCAGTGGTTGGACATTGGGCATTTCTGGCCCCGGCCCTTGGGAAACTGGCAAAAGGTAGTTTTGAGGCTGAAGGCAAGAGGGAGGCCCTGATCCCCAAGATTTGTGGGGCAATAAAAGCGCTTCCAGGGGACAGTGAGGACAAGTCACTTCTTTCTGTGCTGTTCCCTTTGGTGTGGCAGCAATGGCTGGACTTTGGGTCTATCTGATGCCGGGCATTGAGAAAATGGCAAAAGGTGGTTTTGAGGCTGAAGGCAAGAGGAAAGCCATAAGCCCCAAGGTTTGGGTTGCGATGAAAGTGCTTCCAGTGGACAGTGAGGACAAGGCACAACTTTCTGTGCTGGCTGCTTTGGTGTGGCAGCAATGGCTGGACTTTGGGTCTATCTGATGCCGGGCATTGAGAAAATGGCAAAAGGTGGTTTTGAGGCTGAAGGCAAGAGGAAAGCCCTGAGTCCCAAGGCTTGTGGGGCAATGAAAGCGCTTCCAGGGGAGAGTGAGGACAAGGCACAGCTTTCTGTATTGGCACCTTTGGTGTGGGAACCGTTGCTGGATGTTTGCTCCTCTTGTACCGCGGCGCTGTGGATCAAACGGTTGTTTGATGACCTAGGTAGTAGGAAAGAAGAGAGTGCGGAAGTCTGAAGGAATTTGAAAGGGGTTCCTAGAGGCAGTGAGGACACGCACCACTTTTCCATCCTGGCACTTTTGGTGTGGGATCAATTGCTGGATGTTTGCTCTATTTCAAGGGGGCAGTACGGAGAGTGAATAAGGTGGTTTTGAGGATCTAGGCAGTAGGAAAAAAGAGAGTGCCAAAATCCATGGGCCTTTGAAAAGAGTTCCAGAAGGTAGTGAGAACAAGCACCACTTTTCCCTGCTGGCACATTTCGTGTGGGAGCCGTGGCTAGTTGTTTGCTCTTTTTGAACCGCAGCGTTGTGGAGAGTGAAAAAGGTGGTTTTGAGGATCTGGGCAATAGGAAAGAAGAGCTCGGCAAAGCCTTATGGGCATTGAAAGGGGTTCCAGGAGGCAGTGAGGACAACCACCACTTTTCCCTGCTGACACCTTTGGTGTGAGAGCAGTGGCTGGATGTCTACTGTTTCTGCACAGCGGCACTGAAGAGAGTGAAATAAAGTGATATTAAGGATTTAAACAATAGGAAAGAAGAGAGTCCCAAAGTCTCTGGGGCATTGAAAGGAGTTCCAGAAGGCAGTGAGGACAACCACCACATTTCCTTGCTGGTAATTTTAGTGTTGGAGCAGTGGTTGAATGCTTGCTTTTTTTGTAAAAAGGCATTACAGTGAGTGAAATAAGGTGGTTTTGAGTAACTAGGGAGTAGGGAAGAAGAGAGTGGCAAAGTCAGCCATTGCTCCTACACCAAAGGGGCGAGCACTGAAAGTTGTGCCTTTTCCTCACTCTCCCCTTGAAGCGCTTTCATTGAACCACATACCCTGGGGCTCAGGGCCTTCCTCTTGCCTTCAGCCTCAAAACCACCTTTTGCCATTTTCCCAAGGCCAGAAATACCAAATGTCCAGCCATTTCTGCAACACCAAAGTGGCCAGTACAGGAATATGTACCTTATGCTTACTTTATCCTAGAAGCGATTTCATCACTCCGCAATCCTTGGGGCTTATGGCCTTCATCTTGACTTCAGCCTCAAAACCACCTTTTGCCATTTTCCCAGGGGCCGGGGCCAAAAATACACAAGGTCCAGCAATTGCTGCCACATGAAAAGGGCCAGCATGCAAAGTTGTGCCTTGTCCTCACTGTCCCACAGAAGCGTTTTCATCACCCCACGAACCTTGGGACTCAGGACTTTCCTTTTGACTTCAGCCTCAAAACCACTATTTCCCATTTTCCCACATGGCCGGGGCCAGAAATACCCAATGTCCAGCCATTGCTCCAACCCCAAAGGGGCCAGCACACAAAGCTGTACCTTGCCATCACTGTCCCCTGCAAGCGCTTTCATCACCCCACAAACCTTGGTGCTCAGGGCTTTCCTTTTGACTCCAGTGTCAAAAGCGCCTCTTCCCATTTTCCCAATGTCTGGAGCGAAAAATACACGATGTCCAGCATTGCTCCAACCCCAAAGGGGCCAACACTCAAAGCTGTGTCTTGTCCTCACTGTCCCTTGGAAGCACTTTCATCGTCCCACAAGCCTTGACGCTCAGGGCTTTCTTCTTCACTTCAGCCTCAAAAACACCTTTTGCCACTTCTCCAATGGCGGGGGCCAGAAATAGCCAATTTCCAGCCATTACTGCCACACAAAAGGGGCCAGCACAGAAAGTTGTGCCTTGTCCTGACTGTACCCTGTAAGCAATTACTTAGCCACAAAAACCTTAGGGCTTAGGGCTTTCCTTTTGACTTCAGCCTCAAAACCACTTTTTCCCATTTTCCCAATGGCCGGGGCCATAAATAGCCAAGTTCCAGTAACTGCTGCCACACCAAAGGGAACAGCACAGAAAGTTGAGCCTTGTTTTGACTGTCCCCTGGAAGCACTTTCATCGCCTCATAAACCTTGGGGCCCGGGGCTTTCCTCTTGACTCCACACTCAAAACCACCTTTTGCTATTTTCCCAATGCCGGGGGCCAGAAATTCGAAACATCCAGCCATTGCTACAACACCAAAGCGGCCAGCACAGAAAGTTGTGCCTTATCCACACTGTCCCCTGCAAGTGCTTTTATCGCCCCACAAACCTTGGTACTCAGGGCTTTCTTGTTGACTTCAGCCTCAAAACTACCTTTTGCCATTTCTCCAATTGCCAGGTCCAGAAAAAGCCAAGATCCAGACATTACTCCTGCGAACCTTGGTGCCAGCACAGAAAGTTGTGCTTTCTCCTCACTGTCCCATGCAAACGTTTTCATCACCCCACAAACCTCCAGTCTCAGGGCTTTCCTCTTGACTTCACACGCAAAAAGACTTTTTGCCATTTTACCAAATGCCTGGGCCAGAAATACCCAATGTCCAGCAATTGCTGCCGCACCAAAGGGGCTAGCATAGAAAGCTGTGCCTTGTCCTCACAATCCCGTGGAAACACTTTCATCACCCCACAAAACTTGGCACTCAGGGCTTTCCTCTTGCCTTCAGCCTCAAAACCACCTTTTGCCATTTCTGCAATTGCCAGGTCAGAAAAAGCCTAGGTCCGACCATTATTCCCTCACCAAAGGGGCCAGCACAGAGAGCTGTGCCTTGTCCTCACTGTCCTCTGGAAGTGCTTTCATCGCCCCATAAACCCTGGCGATCAGGGCTTTCTTCTTGAATTGAGCCTCAAAACCACCTTTTGCTATTTTCCAATGACAGGGCCAGAAATACCCAATATCCAGCCATTGCTCCATCCCCGAATGGGCCAGCACAGAAAGTTGTGCCTTGTCCTCACTCTCCTCTCGAATCACTTTCATCGCCCCATAAATCTTGGGGCTAAGTCTTTCTTCTTGCCTTCAGCCTCAAAACCACCTTTTGCCATTTTCCCAATGGCCGGGTTGAAAAATACGGAATGTCCAATCGTTGCTCCCACACCAAAGGGGCCAGCACAGAATGTTCTGCCTTGTCCTTCCTGTTTCCTGGAAACACTTTCATTGCCCCACAAACCATGGTGTCAGGGCTTTCCTCTTGACTTCAGCCTCAAAACCACCTTTTGCCATTTTCCTAAGGGCCGGGGCTAGAAATACCCCACATCCAGCAGTTGCTGCTACACCAAAGGGGCGAGCACAGAAAGTTGTGCCTTGTCCTCACTGTACCCCAGAAGCGCTTTCATCGCCCCACAAACCTTGGTGCTCAGGGCTTTCCTCTTGACTTCAGCCTCAAAACCACCTTTTGCCATTTTCCCAATGACCAGGGCCAGAAATACTCAACGTTCAGCTATTGCTGTCACACCAAAGGGCCAGCACAAAACGTTGTGCCTTGTCCTCACTGTCCCCTGCTATCGCTTTCATCGCCCCATAAACCTTGGGGCTCAGGGCTTTCCTCTTGACTTCAGCCTCCTAACCACCTTTTGCCATTTCTCCAATTGCCAGACCAGAAAAAGCCAAGGTCCAGCCATTGCTGCCACACCAAAGGGGCCAGCACAGAAAATTCTGCGTTGTCCTCACTGTGCCCTGTAAGCAATTCCTTTGCCACAGAAACATTGGCGCTCAGGGCTTTCCTCTTGACTTCGGCCTCAAAACCACCTTTTGCCATTTTCTGAAGGGCCATGGCCCAGAAATAAACAACGTCCAGCCATTGCTGCCACACCAAAGGGGCTACCATGCAAAGCTGTGCCTTGTCCTCACTGTTCCCTGCAAGCACTTTCATCACCCCGTGAACCTTGGGGATCAGGGCTTTCTTCTTGACTTCAGCATCAAAATTACCTTTTGCCATTTTCTCAAAGGCTAGGGCCAGAGATACCCAACGTCCATCCACTAGTCCCACACCAAAGGGGCCAGCACAGAAATCTGTGCCTTGTCCTCACTCTCCCCTGCAAGTGTTTTCATCGCCCCACAAACCTCCAGTCCTAGGGCTTTCCTCTTGACTTCAGCCTCAAAACAACCTTTTGCCATTTTCCAAATGCCAGGACCAGAAAGACAGAACGTCTAGGCATTGCTCCCACACCAAAGGTGCCAGATAAGAAAAGTGATGCTTATACTCACTGCCTCCTAGGACCCTTTCAAATGCCCTATTAACTTTGGCACTCTCTTCTTTCCTAATGAATGTCCCAACCCAATATCAGGAAGGTTTCGTTAAAAATAATCCCAAGGACGAGATTAAGATGCTAAAGTCAGTCAAATGTTGTACAACCTTTTACTTAATTCTTTTAACAAAGATTAAAGCACCGAGGAAAGATGAAGGGAGGGCAAAGGGGGAAAAGAAAAAGGGGTAAAGGAAGAAAAAAGGAAAGAGGGAGAAAGCTCACTACTACCACTCTGAGCTCAACAGTTTTTCTGCAGATTCTGTCCAAAGTCTTCAATCATTACAGGCTACATAGAGTCTGAGGTCCAATGGGGGAAGGGGTGTGTGTGTATGTGTGTGTGTGTGTGTGTGCACGCAGCAGGGAGGCATGGTGGAACAAAGAACAAAAGGGAAGAAGAAGGAAGGGGCACGAAAAGGCGCGTGCTCCCTTTATATAGGGATCTCGCTCATGCGCAGATCCACCGGAAGTGCTGCTCTCCTGCAGGCCTCTTCCTGCTCTTTTCGCGCCCTTCGTTCCTGTGCAGGCACATGAGGTCGTCCGCTTCCAAAAGCGTGAAGAAGATGGTCCTCCCAGAAGATGGCGGCACAGTAGCTATGTCGAGACAAAATTGCATCTGGTATTGGTTCTCCACACCACCCCGTGGCTTGACATTGCAGCTTGGTAGCAGAGAGTGAGAGAGAGAGAGAGGGAGAAAATGAGGGAAAGAATACAGAGAAGCATGGGAGAGTTGGGGATTGGGGCGGAGGGAAAAAAAAAGGAACAACAGGGATTAAACAAAGATATTGCCCAATGCCAGCTTATTCTTGAATAGTTTTGGCAACATTTAACTTTATAGAACAAACATCGGAATTGAGTCAATGAGGTAGGTAACTGTTACAACAAGTAAAACGCTGCTGACAAGTATGATATGAATCTCAATGTACAATTTCCCTCCTTCGCAATAAATTGGGAATGGACTTAAATGATAGAGACCAAGGTGGGTTGCGGCCGATTGATGGCACGGATATATTCTTTGCCATCAGGCAAGGTATTAGGAACAATTTGCATATTTGATACAACACGTCGAATTAGCTGAACAAAGCAAGGAATTATACAGGGTAAGAACATTAAGGCAGCAATGACATATAGCAGATACAATATTAACTGTTTGACCCACGGTGCCCCTGGTAGCCAGGACCATAAATTGCCATTCCAGCCATTCCAGGTCTGGACAGGGACGTGAGCTATCTTCTGAATATCTTTGGTTAATTGGAGAACTACTTCACCCACATCGTCTATTCCAAGCAACAGTTTGAGATATTCAATTTTCCACACACCCCTCCCTCCTCAGCCAAAAAATAATCTAGAACCATGTGGTCCTGAAGGATTGCTGTGCGCATTTGTTGGGATTGTCGAGTTAACAAATCTATTGCGTCGGTGATTTTATTGGTAATGATCTCTAGAGCCACTTGTAGCCTAATTATTAGATTTAGGTTATAAATTGTTTCCCTCGCCCCTGCAATGGGCTCATTAGGATTCCGAGTTGCTGGTCCATAATGTTGAATTATTCGTTCGGGGGGCCACTCATTATTCCCCCATTTTTGCGTCCCGCACAAATTTACCTCTATGGATCACATCTTATGGGCAATGCCTCTATCCCTGAGATTATCATATACTTCTACACCTAATTGGGGTCCGCCTGTTTCTGGCAAAAGGAAGAACAAGGGTCTGATGATTCCTATATAACAGACTCCCAACCACCCCACAGGTAAAGATTTATATGCTGTGTGCCCAAAAATCCAGTAGTGTCCCTTTTTAGCTCTATTGCCCCGAGCAAATGGCCCATTTTTCCCTGGTGGAAATTGGAAATAAGTCGTGTCTCTGTCACCCAGAGGGCTGAAAAAGGTAGTTGCTCCATCCCCTGTCTGGCCAGTGGAATACCATGCCCCTGCAGTCCCCCTCCACTTGCGGGTTTGTTTGTAATGAGGGTAATTGGGTCGCTTGAGTATTAAGGTTTCATTTTTGTTTGACCAATATCCCTCAAACCCTTGACTATGTCCCGTCTCATCTAGCCACGCCCACAGGTGGATGTCCTTTTCCCTGTCGAAGAATTTACGTGTGAAAGTCCATCAGCACTGGCTTTCTCCCATTTCGTTCCCTTCCTTTTGGGTGTGATCTAAACAATACTGCCCTTTAGTCGGAAAATGAATCAGCCAGGTCCCACTGTCATCCCACGAATCATCTGCGGTTTCACTATAAGGGCTTACAATTTGGTCTGGGGTGAGTGATATGGAGGTCCATGGCCAACTTGATAGTCCCATGGGTCCACCACATACCCAGCAGTGGCTCAAATTGAAAGTTTGACTTACGGCTTTTGCCAATAACACAAATTTGTTGTCTTCGAAGGGATGGTATGCAGGAGGGGAAGATAGGGGGAGTGGTCGTTCATCACTTACATGGGGGCATTCTTGAATCAAGACGATTCAAAGTAGCAGGTATATTGTTGTATTGCCATCCCTGAAAACAAAAAACAGGGACAATCTCGCTTCTCAGGTTAGAAAGAGGGAATAATCATGTTGAAATATACTCCACACTGCAACCAGCTCTCCCACCTGTGCAATGCCCTCCCCTTCTGTAATGATCTGCTCCTTGGTTTCTACTTGAAGGGCCACAGCCCAGTACTTCCAAACTTTCCCTTCTCGCTTCAAGGAAGCATTGGTAAACCATGCATTTGAAACGTGGTCCGAGAATGGGGGAGCTACCCTGATCACAGGGGGAAGCTGGAGTGTCTCCCTATCCAAGTTCACTTCATCTTGTATAGGTAGTATTTTAGCAGTCCCTTCTTGTCATGAAAAAAATATCACAGTAGTGCTCTGTTTGAGCATACCATTTCCTTACGAAGTCCCGCTGAGCCACCTCATCAGGGGCTGGGGTCCCTGTTAGGACTGCTTTGATCACCTTGAACGGACCCCAAAGAACTATGGGTTGGTTTTGAATAGTTTGTTCGGCCTCCCATAAAGCTAAACTAACCACAAACAACCCTTTTTCCCAAACAGTGTATCACTTTTCAGCGTCCTTGAAGCTGCGCGAGTAAAATCCGACAGGCCAGATGGGCCCTTCGGGCCCCTTTTGCCACAGATGAATAGAGAGCCTGGTCTGGGCAAATCCCCATTCAATCTGAATTGGATCAGTGGGATGGATTGGCCCTAAAGCTTGATAGGTGTTTGCTTCAAAAATTAGTAGCTGCAAGGCTTCAGCATGAACTGGGGCCCATTCCCACTGAGCCCTTTTTCTCAGTAAATCATATAATGGTCTGGCAACAATTGAAAAGTCGGGGATGTGTTTTCCCCAAAACACGAGCAGCCCCAGAGAGTGTTGTAAATCTTTTTTGGACTCTGGCATTTTAATGGAGTCTAATGAGGATAAGGTATATGGAGGAATGCAGGTCATCCTCCCGCCAGACTCCTAAGAATTTCACCTTGCTGGAGGGAGCCTGGATTTTTTCAGGCGGGATCGTCAGTCCTATCTGTTCCAAGTGGGCAATGATATCACGCTGCATTTTTTCAACGCCCTCTACTTGGCTCCCTCCTACAAGCACAACATCTATATACTGGTAAATTTTAACTCCTGCTTGTATGGGAATGGTTTCAAGTTCTTGAGCCAGCGCGATGGGCTAGTGGGGGGGAGTGTTTGTATCCCTGAGGCAGTCGAGTAAACGTATATTGTTGCCCACCCCATGTGAAGGCAAAGCGCTCCTGATCCTCAGGTTGCAGAGGAACCATAAAAAACATGTCTTTGACATCAATGGTTGCCATCACTGGGTGGGCTTGTTCCTGAAATGGTTGTGATAGCTCAGCGATGTTTGGCACAGCAGCCGTTAATGGGCCCGTATTGTTATTGAGGCGCCAGTAATCTACAGTCAATCTCCATTTACCATTAGGTTTTCTCACGGGCCATACAGGGGAATTAAAGGGGGACTGTACCGGGACTAGTACTCCCTGCTTCTTCAGATCCTCTAACATGGGGGTGATGCCTTCCCTCGCTCCCAGGGGTAGCGGGTAGGGTTTCACATTAGTCAAGCGGGAAGTGGGGAGGAGAGGTGCCACTTGTAGCAGGCACACTGCCGCACCAAAATTCCCAGTTAGCCTTCTAACCTGAGGAACGCCGAAAGACCATGAGTTCTCTTGGGTGTCCCGCCACTGTCTTCCCTTCAAAACATCTATTCCCAGGAGATTCATTTGAAGGGGCCCTATCA
>NW_009646941.1:2802559-2804166 GCF_000708025.1 Charadrius vociferus
CCCTTCCCCCATGTCCACGGGTGGCGCCGAAGGTGGGTTCGGTCTGGGCGGGGGTCCTTGTCCAGACCACCTCCGTACCAGGAGCTCTAGCTTTTTGGTGGGAGCCCATCCATTAAGTCTCGGGGCACACACTTTTGCAGTCCCATTTACCACAATTTGTGCCGGATCAGAGGTGTCCCTTTTTTGGTTTGATTGGGGCTTCTTCCAGAAAAAGCCAATGATTTCTTTGCCGGCTCCTCTGCCCGCATGGCTCTAGTTTCTACCTTTTGGTAAGTCCGACCTACTGGCCCATATTTACTCCCATAATTTATTAATTCCTGAGCTACTTCCCCCCAGGTCCATACCTTCCCCGACTGCTGCCCAAGGGTTACCATCCTCCCTAGGGTAGCTGCAATTCGCTCTCCCCAATGCATGTTTTGAATTCTCCCCTGCAATTGGATCCCAATAGGTTTTAGCAAGTCGGGGAGTCCTGTTATCAGGGGCGTCGTTCGCTTGGGATCTACTGGCAATAACATTGGGGAACTTAGGCTTGGTTTGAGTTCCCCATCATACAACATTTGTAGGCAAGCCACCTTCTGTACACTTTCCAATAACTGATCAGCAGAACCGGATATAGCTAGAGGATCCCCTCTCTCTAATGGGTTCAGCCCCTCTGCCCAATATGCGGCTCTCTGGGTCAGAAACCATGGGGCTCGGCGGTCGCCCATTGTGAGGAAGATGCCGGGGCACCAATATTCCTCTGTTTCTTTTTCGGATAACATGATGTTGTCCCCCCACCCCCGATAGGAGCATCCTCCACACATATTCGGTTTTAGACTCCCTTGCCATCCTGGCAAAATCTCTTCGTAGTTTAGCCAATTCAGTAGTAGTAAAGGGGATTTCTCTGGTGAAAACCTAGCGGCAGTCATCCCTGTCGTCCTCATACATGCATTCTGTTTTTATCAATGGGCACATGTTGGGGGGGAGGGGGGAATGTATGGCGTTTTTTAATCTTCTAAAGACCTCCTGAGTGTAAATTAGGCGGAGCACTTTTTCCTCCGGCATCCCCTTTGGGAGATGGAATCCTGCTCCCAACCTGGGAGATGGGATCCCTTTGTGGGAAAGGTAGATGGTTATTTTCTGTTTTTTAATTGCGGCCCTGCTGAGAATAAAAAAAGTGGTGACTTGTTCTGAGTCCTTAGGAAAGAAGAGACTGCCAAAGTTGACAGCTCATTTGAAGGGGTTCCAGGAGGCAGTGAGGATCAGCATCACTTTTCCCAGCTGGCCCTTTCGGTTAGAGACCACTCGAAAATGTTTGCAGTTTTTGAACTTCAGAACTGTGGAAAGTGAAAAAATGGTGTTTTTTTTCTTTTGAGTCCTTAGGAAAGATGAGAGTGCCCAAATTGATAGGGCATCTGAAGGGGTTCCAGGAGGCAGTGAAGATAAGCATCCCTTTTCCCAGCTGGCCCTTTTGGTTTGGGAGCAGTGGGGGGTGGGTGCTGCTTTTGGCACTTCACAGCTGCGGAGAGTGAAAAAAAGGTGTTTTTCTGTTTTGAGTGCTTAGGAAAGAAGAGAGTGCCCAAGTGCATAGGGCATTTGCAGGGGCTGCAGGAGGCAGAGAGGATAAG
>NW_009646942.1:0-3413 GCF_000708025.1 Charadrius vociferus
GCCATCTGTAACAGGCCTGTAATCTGCAAGAAGGGCATCAAAGCTCTGAGGCTAAGAAAAAAAATTATAGTCTCTTCCTATGATTCCTGTTTGCTGTCTCCCTGTGGATCAGAAGGGAACTAAATCTCTGCTTGGAAGGGAGCACACTCACCCATCTCAGATGGGAAGGCAACCTAGGACACGACTGGAGGAGATGGCTGGAAAATTACCAATTTTGGGGGGAAAGGAGTAGTACAAAAACGAGATATGGGGGTGCTGAATTTCTCTTACTGCCACAGTGGTGAATTGTGGGTCTTTACAACAGAGGAGCCCAAGGGAGTGCAACAGCTAGAGAAGATCCTGGAGAGCGGTGATGGACACAGTGATCTCTGCAGGAGCATCACCCTGGAAAAACACAATTTCTTTGCAGTGAGCACCTGTCAGTCGATAGGCTTGTGCTCAGTGGTACAGGCTCCATGAATAATAGAGAAATCATTTGAACAATTAGCTAATTAGGGCTAATGAGAGCCTGAATCACTTACAGCACACCTAGGGCTGATGGGGAATTCCTTGAGAAAAGGGCCTTTTGTCAGCAAACACTGATTCATTAGTGTGGTAATGAGCTGTCCTGCTTCATATAAACATTTATAAGATTGTAGGGTAGTGCCTGGTGGTTGGGGCTCATCCCTAGACCTACCTGTGCCTGCTCATTCCCAAACAGACAGCTGTTGTAGCATGCTTTTGAGGTGTAGGATCCTGATAGCACAGAGCCTTGTATTTTTAAGCCTTCCAGAGTAAACACTGGGTTTCTTTTTGGCTTGTACTACTAGAGAAAATGTTCACAGCATAGCACCCTCACACAATCTGCAGTGAACTGATGGCCCCAAGAAAAAAAAAAAGGCCCACAAGTGGGCTGTGAACAGTGGGATGGTACATGACCAGGGTGATGTGTAACACTTGAGCCAACGTTTCCACAGAGCTGCTGTTTGTGTAGGGAGCTTAACCTTCTGCTAAGATACCTGAAGCCAAGCCTGGGCAATTGCTCTTTTCTCCTCTATGAATGCATAGACGTGATCAGAAAAGCATTGACTTCAAGGGACATGGCCTCACAAGGGCCTTGAAAAGAAACAATTTGTAAAAGCATGTTGCTCTCATAAGAAACCATAAAGAAATAGAAAAGAAACACAGTGTACAGCTAGAGGGCAAAACTTTGGGATGGTGACAGAATAGTGTAGCCAGCAGGACCAGAGAAGTGATAGTCCCACTGTACTCTGCACTGGTGAGGCCACACCTTGAGTACTGTGTTCAGTTTTGAGCGCCACAGTATAAGAAGGACATTGAAATGCTGGCCCATGTCCAGAGAAGGGCAACGAAGCTGGTGAAGGGTCTTGAGAATGTCTTATGAGGAGCGGCTGAGGGACTTGGGGTTGTTTAGTCTGAAGAAAAGGAGGCTGAGGGGAGACCTTATTGCTCTCTACAACTACCTGAAAGGAGGTTGTAGGGAGGTGGGTGTTGGTCTCTACTCACAAGTTACAACTGATAGGACAAGAGGAAATGGCATCAAGTTGTGCCAGGGGAGGTTTAGGTTAGACATTAGGAAAAACGTCTACACTGAAAGGGTTATCAAAGACTGGAACAGGCTGCCCAGGGAAGTGGTTGAATTGCCATCCTTGGATGTATTTAAAAGCCATCTAAATATGGTGCTCAGGGACATGGTTTAGAAGTGGGCCCGGTAGAGTTAGATAACTTGATGATCTTGAAGGTCTTTTCCAGCCATAACAATTCTATGAATCTATGAATGCTTGGCTGAGTCATAATGGCTTTACCAAGCAAAGATCTACCAGGGATCAACCCGTGACACCGAAAACAAATGAACAAAGCAGAGCATTTCAGAATAGTTACTGAGGTTGAATGTAACGCAATTGCAGAGAGCAGGGATGAAACACTTAGCCGCAGACCTTTAAAGTAAGTAAATAAATAAATAAATCCACCCAAAAGGAAAAAAATACTCGAGTAAACTTGTTTCCCATCACAGGCATTACATGAAGCCATGTTCCAGAGCAGTGCTGTCATATCTGTACAAACACAACTACCACACAATAGTTAATAATCAAAATAGTTTAACTTCTGGAGCTAAATATGACTCTTACATCCGTATTTAGATACTTGGTTTTTATGATGTGATCTTGGAGTCTTTCTGCATCTTCCTTTCCCAGTCCGTGTAGTATGTAATGCAATATGTTGCTTTGCTCCAAGGCGATACTTTTCTTTACTGCTTCTTTGTTTCCCTCCGTTGCAGCAGTATCTCGCAATCTGCCAAATTGAGGCACATAGTTTATTTAATGGATTGTCCTAGCATCTTGTGTAGAAGTTGCGCTGATACCGTTTGTATATGGATTGTATGTATATACATATGAGTGTGTGTAACTGTGGAGAAGGAGGGTTTGCCTTCCTTACAATAGGTCTCCTGAATTATGTTTGTAGAGAGGGATTCCTCTTGACTCCCTTTAGCCATTTAAAGGCTTTTAGTTTTGGCGCGCTCTATGGTCAACATAGACTGATCGGTATCATCTCTGGGCAGTTCACCCAGGTGGTCAGACATTGTTCTTAGAATGGGATGGATTTCCTTCCCAAGGGGTCTTTCTCGTCCCTTTAGTGGCTCAGAGAGGCTAAGATGGGGCTTGTGTGGCTAACCGTGGGTATCTCCAGTTTAGGTGTTTATATCTGAGCTGCTTGCCTTGACTTCCAGTGAAGAGCTGGTCAATATGGATCTAGAGCATGATTCATCCCCTCCCATCCTACACGGATGAATCATGTCCTAAACTCTGTTTCATTTGCTGTCTATACTGGGAGAGACAGCTCAGATGCACACAGCTACGCTGCATATATGTGGGGAGAGGAGTGATGAATCTCAGCTAAGTGACTATCCCAAAGTCATTTGGGAAATCTGTAGCTGACTGGGGTATCAAACAAGGACACATTAATGTTTGAACCAAGTGCCTAATACATGAAGAATTTTCAAAATGCTAACTGTTTTTTAATAATAAAGGTAGTCAGACCAGGTAGATATTTTAAGACACAAAAATCCTGTTTTCCTGCATATGGTTTCAGTTATAAAACCAGAGGGGAAAACAAATAGAGAAAATATGAAATATAAAAACCATCACTTCTAAATAGAATGTTTTTCAAAGGTTTCCATGAGGTGCTGGCTGCTTGGCAAAGCAGACTGTAAAACAACTTTACAAGCCACATTTATTCTAAGAGCTCCACTTATTGAATCACAGAATCACAGAATCACAGAATTTTCAGAGTTGGAAGGGACCTCTAGAGATCATCTAGTCCAACTCCCCTGCCAAAGCAGGATTGCCTAGAGCACATTACTCAGGACTGCATCCAGGCGGGTCTTGAAAATCTCCAGAGAAGGGGACTCCACA
>NW_009646942.1:3624-12487 GCF_000708025.1 Charadrius vociferus
AAAACTGGACACAGTATTCCAGTTGTGGCCTCACCAGTGCCAAGTAGAGGGGGAGAATGACCTCCGTCGACCTACTGGACACACTCTTCCCTATGCAGCCCAGAATTCCATTGGCCTTTTTGGTGACAATATCCAAAAATGGATAATTTACTATCTACCAGGACCCCCAGATCCCTCTCCTCAGAACTACTTCCCAGCAGGTCCACCCCTAACCTATACTGCTGCCTAGCATTCTTCCTCCCCAGGTGCAGGACCCTGCACTTGCTTATGTTGAACCTCATTAGGTTCTTCTCTGCCCAGCTCTCCATCCTGTCCAGGTCACGCTGGATGGCAGCGCGGCCAAACTCTTGTTCTGACAGCCAAGTTCCATAAATTAAACACTTGTCCAATAAGACATACCTCTCCACTTGGATTCTCTGTTTCTTTTTGGCTTTGTGTGTCTGTCTTCTGTGTCTTTCTCTCTCACTTTTTTTTTAATCCTTTGCAAATGAAAAAAAAAAAGGTTTGCTTGTTTTAGGAATGGATTTAAGAAATAGACCAGTAAAAGAAAAAATAAGGAGAGAATAAATAAAACAGGTCAACTTCTTAGTCCAGCTGACTAAAATGAGACTTTCGTTCCATCATTTTACGTCTTGGTGACACTGATTCAAAGCTAAGGCTAAATCCACAGTGTGAAGCTGCATGATGCCAAATGTCTGACAAAAATAGAGTGCCTCATCTCTATTACAATGTACAGGGCCTTGGGTGTTCAGAGGAACCAGCAAGGTGACCTGGGAGATAAGGGAGGTTGGACCTGTGCCTGAGAACCCAATTTCCCTCCCTCCCCTAGAGTCTTATGGCCTTAAAGATGCGACCATCAGTGGGACCAGCCTTGTCTTAAAAGAGAAGGGACAGGGGAGGTGTGAGACATTTTCAGATGGCCATCCTGTCTGACCTGGAGAAGGAATGGGTCCACAGATGTGTCGAGGAAAACCCCTGCCAGTAGTGCTCCTGGGCTCACTGTGCCTTCCCTTTCCCACATTCTTTCCTGTTGCTTTCTGTCACCACCCCTACCCTGCCTGCAGCTCTCACTGCTCTTTCAGTTCGATCTAGAGCCTCATGTCCAGGCTGTGTCTAAATCTTGCAGATCCTTTCTGCGTGATGTCTTTTGAAACCTGATTTTCTTTTTCATCCAAGAAGTTAAAACTCTCACCTAAGCTCTCCTTTTATTTCTTCACTTTTCCTTTAGCACAGCATCTGTCATTCCTGCCCTGCAGTATCACCATCTTCCCAACTTTCACTTTGTCATGACCCTCTTTCTCCTTCACTTTCAGAGCCAGTCATTGCTCTGTCTCATCAGGAGGGAAAAATTAATTTCTACATTCACCTGATGCATAACACTGCCTCCATTTGCCAGAAACATTTCTAAAGCTCCTCTCCTGTGATACAAAACTTAGATGTCCTAACATGAGCTCCAATGAAATTAATGCATTCCTTAATCCAGAGATTAGCAAGGTGGGAATAATACAGCAAGAAACTGGATGATATCTCTGCTGTCTTGCTAATTCACAGAGGAAACATGGGGAAGTCAGCTACTGAATGTCTCTCATCAATTCAGGGGTGAACTCGTAAATGAGAATAATCCTTTTTACTCACTATAGGGATTCAGGGACTCTGTAAGGCTTGAGTGTGAAAGACATGGGCAGACAAATGTGAATCGGGTTGGAGCAGCTAGAGAAATTACTGTTCTTTCTTGGAAGCTACCTACTGCCCAGCTGAGATACCGTAACTGATGGGTGTGAAAGAGGGGACAGGGAAGAAAACGTGCTTTTAGGACATTTTAATGTGGAAGAAGGCAGACAATGTAGCTTCTGCTGAAGGTGCTTTTAGGCAGCCTTTTCGTGTTGCGTAAGGTTGGAGCAGCTCTTGTGGTCAGTTTCAAAGGCTGGGGACTGACCAAAAGATAGTGAGGACATCAACTCCCTTTGAGAGGTGGTGGTTGCGGGTGATGATTACTTCTCAAACTGCCCACCTGATCTGCAAGAGGTCAAAGAGGGCTTGATCAAGGAAGTTTTCTAGAATCTCGGTGTGGCTGCTTAGGTGATGTCATGTAGTGTTCATAGAATCAATTGGGTTGGAAGGGACCTTTAAAGGTCATCTGGTCCAACCGACCTGCAATGAGCAGGGACATCTTCAACTAGATCAGGTTGCTCAGAGCCCCGTCCAACCTGACCTTGTGGGGCATCTACCACCTCACTGGGCAACCTGTGCCAGGGTTTCACCACCCTTATTGTAAAAAAATTTCTTCCTTATATCTAGTCTAAATCTTCCCTCTTTTAGTTTAAAGCCATTACCCCTTGTCCTATTGCAACAGGCCCTACTAAAAAGTTTGTCCCCATCTTTCCTGTGGGCCCTCTTAAAGTACTGAAAGGCCGCAATAAGGTCTCCCTGGAGCCTTCTCTTCTCCAGGCTGAACAACCCCTGTTCTTGCTCCCTGGAGCACCAGGGCAAGGTAGGGTTGGAGCATCCATGTCTCCACCACTGATCTGCAGGGCCAAGGTGATCTGCAACCTGTGACATTTGTGTACACAAAATTGTGCTCCAAGTCTAAAAAACTTATGTAGAGATATGCTGAGAAACCTTGCCTATACTATGCAGAGTTAGTTGAGTGCTCAACCTGTAAACTCTTTTGCTGGGATTGAATATCTTGTACAAGCCATGGGGGCTGGCAAACCCCCCTTCATTTTGGTGTGAAATACGCTGCTGGTTTTGCTAGTTTAACGTGAAAGAATCAAACCTCTCTCCAACAAAGCTTTGCCTGTAAATGTTTTAACTGCGGTAACAATCACACTGTGTCTGCTATTCCTGGGCTGACCCAGCTGAATACTGGACTATCTTTAACAATGCATAGAAAATCACAGACTGTAAAGTGCTAGGTGCTGTTCACAATGAATAAAAATGTCAGAGCTTGGCCAATATTTGGTTAAATGTTGAAACAAAACATACAGCATTTTAATAGGGTAATCATAAAGACATTTCTCCATATAGCTCACATCGCTTGGTCTTTAATAGAAAGTTAATGGGGATTTTATTTTTTAGATAGCAACAATTTATTGTGCATTTCCCTGGGAACTACAATACCATAAACCTTCCTTGATTCCTTCCTTGGGATTCCTGCAATGTTAGTGAGCATAATGAATGGTAAATGTAAAGCAAACCCATTGAATCACTTTATTTTAAATTCTGGCAGAGACATAATTTCCCACGGTTCATAAACATTTAAAAAAAAGTAGTTTACATGTATAAAACCAGTTGTTTTTATCATTCAGATCAAAGAACACGTTTATCTGGATGTATGGATACATTTTCAGCCAGCTTTTGAGAAACTCAGGTGACAATCTTTAAGAAGCTTCACAGACTAATGCATGAACCTTTGAAGTCTGCAGCTTTGCTCACCGGAAAATACAGACATCACTTCTACTCTCTGTTCTGCATGAGCCTGAAGTTTGCACTTCAAAGATTATAGACAACAGGCCAAATTTCTCGAGTTGCTAACAGCACTGGGACTTACTGACTAGAATAAAACAAAAAAGTAGGGCATGTTGCAGGATATGGGGGTTTGGTATCCACACCCACATGGTAATCTTGCTGCTCGTGTGCCAGATGAATGGCATTTGCGCACTGGAGAAGTGGCCTTACGCCTTTTGGAAATGCAATGGAGGGATTTCCCTAATGTTAACAGCCTTTTTATCAGACTCTAACATGGAAGAAGTGGAGAGGAGGGAGAGCTCCAGATAATAACTTCGCAGCTGCTGAGACTCCTGGCAGACCCTGGCACCACTCCACAGCCCAGGGTTCCTTTTCTTGCAGCAGCTCAAGCCCAGAGTTTACTTCGTGGAGTCTGGTTTTCATCTCAGGTTTTATTCCTCCTTGGTAATAGAATAGCATGAATATAAGTGAGAGAAGGATCATATCCATCAACCTCAGTGGAGCTGCTCTGGATTTGTGCTGTTGTACATAAAAGCCATTTTTGGCGCTGTTTGCAAGTGGGGGCTTGTTTGCTACGGGAGTGAGCAAGGTTCCTGCATGCTACAGAATCAGGGCGTGTCCCAGGGCAGGTCTGCACCGCCTTCCGCTGGTGACTACATCTATATCCTACATCTACATTACAAAGCCTATCTATTTATAGCCTGAGAGCTTCATGAAAGACTGGAATGCGATTTTGTGGAGGATTTAGAATTTTTGAAAAGGTGCGCAGAACAATCCCCCCTCCTTTACAAAAATGTCTAACAAGAAAAATTTAAAATGGCTATTATATTTTAAGTGTGGATTTTTCAAAATATTTAGTTTTGCTTTAGTCTTTAAAAATTGCGATATAGTATATCTGCAATATCAAGTTACAGATGAAGCAAAATAAGGTTTCAAGATGGAAAACCGGAACACTAGAGGTTGAGTAGCACTTAGAGATTTTCAGGAGAAAATCTCCGTCTCCTGAGATTTCTGTGAAGTTCTTTGTTTTGTGGCTATATTTTTTCCCCTGGTGCTTTGTTACTGTGCTGTGAGAACTATAATATCATGTAACGTAAACATCAAATACCTCCTGCCATCAGAAGACATCTTTGGCATATTTTAGTGGCCAGTATGTTTGTGTTCAAGCAGAATGCTCAAATCATATACAGGGTTGTGACAAGGATCTAATAAGGCTGAAAGCATGTGAAACGTGATTAAATAATGTTTCTAATTAGAGGCAGGTATTATTTATCAGAAATTCAAAAAGTTTTTAAATTAAATTTGAGAACTAAGAGGGTCAGATGACATGCACAAATTAGTACAATCCTGATTCTAATACGAGTGGAGGCACATGGTCCAGGAACTCTGACTACTGCGGCAAAGTTATTAAATGGGGAATTTGTGGAGTGGGGCAAAGGAAATTTTCAATCTCCCAGCAGAAATGCCAGGGAAATTGTTCCCTGGGCAGGTCAGAAGATATTTTGTGAGGGTCTCCTCTGAAAGGCCCTGTGAGGCATTGAGATAACTTCCCATCCCTAATACTGAAAGGTGAAAGTACAAGTATGCAATTGCTTATTTTCCTGGCATGCTTATAGGTTAGGCAGAATTCATTTTGGGGGAATCCGTAGGACATTTGCATGTTGGAGGCTGTGTTGCATAGCTCAGCAGACCTCTTGTATTTTCGGTAAGGGCCCACCACCGAGCTTGCCCTAACGCAAGCTGGAGCTGCGGTGGCTCTGTCCACGTTGGGACCTGTTTCCTTTCTTATAACTTTCACATCCATTTCTCTGACTGCTGCATTGCAGCCCAATTTCTTGGTTCTTTGTGCCTTCCTGCGCTGCCTAGACCTGGATAGATATACCTAAGGTTCTGTCATATCTAAGGTCTTGGGTAGATGACCTTTTCCAGGTGACCTGCTCTGGGCACCGTGATGCAAGCATGCCCTGTGTGCTGGGTGGGCAAAGAGGACGTTACTGGCTCATGCTGAGGCTGCCTTGGGTTGTGTCAAGTGTTGTCTGAGGTTCAACCTTCCCCATGGAGGCAGGTGATGTTATCTCTTGGTTCCCAACACGCTCCTGGTTGAGGACTTCAACTAACACCAGAATCTGCCTTTTGTTTTCCAGAGACTGAGTTACAGACACAGAAATAGGGCCAGGGTTAATATTTGTGAAATTCAACACAGCACATCCCAGTTTATTGATCTATTCTTTCATGTAAAGGGCATTTTTTACCAGTTTGTCTTGGCTATGGTGGGAGCTGGGGTGCCTAGTCCATAGCTAACATTGGGAGTGGGGTTAGTGTCCATGGTACAGGGGATGAATGGGACTAAGGTCTCTGCCATGATATATTTTAGCTGAAACATTGATGCTTGTAAGGAAAGGGAAGGGAGAGAAAAACAAAAGAGCATTTTGTCTTCTACGTTTCATTTGCAAGTGTGAGTACTATAAATAGCCCAACCAAGGGTTGGAGATGTGTTCAGGTTGAGCTTCCAGAGAAGAAAGATTGGAGAGCCAGGATTAGGTCAATGTTCAACTCATCCAGAGGAAAGGAAAGGAGGGAGGGGGAGTTAGGGACCAGATTAGAGTTAGGGTCTGTGAAACAGGGAAGCAGAGCCAAAGTCATAGCCAGTTTCTGCAATTCACACTTAGTTATTCAAGTGGAAATGTGCTATTGGTGTCTCTGTGTGATGTATCCCCAATTTCATCGTGTGTGTGTGTGAATAACACCGGGTTCACTCTCACAGCTGGGTGGGGAGCAGTGGGCATTGCCTGAGATTTAAGGTTAGAGTCAGGTGCAGAAGCAATTTGGAAGAACATGGTGGCAGCTTTTGGGAATTTAGAATTTAAATACATTTGTTAAAGTTCTTTTTAAATTAAAAAAAAAAAAAAAGGAATTTTAGAATTTGTTCAGGCCAGATGTGTTCATGATTTGTACAGGTTTTTTAAAAAATGCTGTATTCCTTATTTTTGGTTAGCGGTATGAGCATGTAAGAAGCTAATGTTCAGGTAGGGTTATGATCATGAAAAGAATTGCTGCAGAATGATGGTTAGGGTTGAATTTTGTTGACCCTGTGGAGGAAAGCTATGTGTTGTTCTCAGTTGATTTGGTTGCCTTATTCTGAATTTTTGCTCAATATATATTCCTGGCACAGGCTGGGCTTAGACTAGGGATAGCCTCTATAAAACTGGTGACTACAGAGCTACAGTTATTTTCATATTTGCAAATTCTGTGATGGAGAATATCGATATCACTTTATTTGGATACCTTAAGCTCAAGTTTCTTGTGGTGCTTTATGCCTTTCTCATTCCCTATATTATTATTATTCAAGTTACGTTTACAGGATTTGAAAGACGCATTGCAGACCCATGCTTATAGCTGAACTTTGGCACGACTAGGAAAACATAGAGTTTGCATCAGCTTGTTTTACTCACAGTGAATTTTCACACAGAAGAATATGCCTTATCTATAGCCAAGGTTAGGTTTAGCACTAGGTTCTATTGCAATGCTCAAAATGCAACATTTTGTTTCAATGAAGGCTTCCAGTTATATTGAGGAAACATCTAACTAGTGTCAGCTTATTTAAACACCATACTCTTAGGATTGTGTGGCCTTGAGTGCCTTCTCCATGGCCAGTGCTTGGGTAATATAGGGTTTATAAGACTAAAAGATGCATAATGAGGCTTAGAATATAAATTTGCTAGTTGTACTGAGTCCAGTGCAAAAATTGGGATTAGTTTGGAAAGTCATGAAAGGTTAATTTGGAAAACCAGGGGTTTGGCTGAAGTTTGCCAACTGCAAAGAGAAAAGCCAAGGGCTGCTTCCACTTGGTTTGAATCCCTTAGTCTGAACACCTCATCCAAAGCCAAAGTCGAGGTTAGACTTGGGGTCAAGATGCACCCAGGAGTCCTTGTTATGGACTAAAATACCTCTCCATGAGGCTGCTCATGGCTGATCCCCATGCCCATCATGAGTAAATACTGCTTTCTAGGCAGGGTACTGTGAGTTCCTGTCCCCTTCCCCTTTTGCCATTAGGGATGATAAAGCAGAAGCTACCTCAGAAGCTACCAGAGAGATTTTAGTCAAGATTTTAGAGCGTCTTGGCCAAAAAAAAAAAAAAAAAATCATGAAAGAGTAACGTATCACTTAGTTTTGTGCTATAAGAGAGGAAAAGGTTAGATATCTCTCTCTCTCTCTGGATATATAAGAATAATTTTTGAGAGAACGATGCATTTTATTGCTAAAAAAGCAGTTTCAGGTCTCTCCCCATCTAACAATAACAGCTGCATTTAGCAGAGTACTTTGTCAGAAGAAAATAAAAAAGATCAAATGCAGAGAGGGAAAATCAAAGAGTTACAGTCTGGATGTTTTAAAGCCTAGCTTAGCTAAATTCAGCGATGATTTTTCAAAGGAAAAAAGTACTGCAATAAAACATTTATTGTGTTTTCATGCTTGTTTTCATTCCTTTGAGAAAAATGAAACAGTTTAAGACTCATCCAGTACTATTTTTTTTCTTAGTTTTTCAGTTTAAGCATTAAAATAAAAAAAACCCACAGTTATTCACACAGTTCTCATTATATATTATACTAGAGGAAAAAGTTGTAAGATAGCTTTCTGGATAGCTTGACACAGTACCATTCAAGAAGAAATCATTTGGTTTAAACGGACATTGGCAAGGTCCTTAGTAAGTATGTGAATGATTAAAGAAAACCAGATATTTGGAAATAAGGAAAAAAAAAAAAAAGATCTGAGCATGAAAAGCCCTAAAAAACATGTGTGAGAACTAACTCATCTACATGGTTTGTGCTCAGACCTGTTTGGTGGAGAATTGTTGAGGCTTGAGGCACAAAGGAAGATGTTTGGGCAGCAGAAGCCAACTTGGAGGCTGTAAAGTGAATTGTTTCTATTTCCTTGTATCAATTTGAACAGTCAAATCAGCTTTACAGCTCTGAAGTAAACAGCTGGGAGTTTATGTGAGTTACAGAATCACAGAATCACAGAATGGTCAGGGTTGGAAGGGACCTCTGGAGATCATCTAGTCCAACCCCCCCACCAGAGCAGGGTCACCAACAACAGGTTGCACAGGACAGCATCCAGGCGGGTTTTGAATGTCTCCAGAGTGGGAGACTCCACCACCTCTCTGGGCAGTCTGTTCCAGTGCTCCACTACCCTCAAAGTAACGAAGGTCCTCCTCATGTTAAGATGGAGCTTCCTATGTTCAAGCTTGTGCCCGTTACCCCTCGTCCTATCACTGGGCACCACTGGAAAAAAACTGCTCCCATCCCCCTGGCATCCTCCCGTTAAGTATTTGTAAGCGTTAATAAGATCCCCCCTCAATCTTCTTTTCTCTAGACTAAAAAGACCCAAGTCCCTCAGC
>NW_009646942.1:13803-38859 GCF_000708025.1 Charadrius vociferus
CTAACTGATCTCTAACTTGCTCCTCGTCAACCAAGGGAAAGTCTTGCTTCCTCCAGACTTTCTCTGTTACCTGCAAAGTCTGGGTCTCCCGAGGACTGGCCCGAGCAGTGAAGACAGAAGCGAAGAAGGCATTTAGCAACTCCGCCTTCTCTGCATCATCTGTCACCACGGCACCTGTCTCGTTCAACAGCGGGCTCACATTTTCCCTAGTTTCCCTTTCAGGAAAGGAGTTCAGGATGGTGTAATCTGTATGTTTTGGACAGGGTAGGGGAAGGAGAAGAAACATTTGCAGCCAATTTGCAACATATTCCTCCTTTGACATATTAACAAGTTAGTTGAGGTAATGGAGAGATAAGTATTTTAAGTTGTAAATGCTTAAGAAGCTGAGAATCTGGAAAAAGGAATTTTGAAGTTCAGCAGTCACTGATACATGGGATGGTGTGAGGGGACCTTGGGTATTGCAGTTCCTGCCTTGTAAGTACCTTGACTCATGCTGGAGCTTACTGACAGATCATGACTCGGGGCAAGAGACCTTTGGCTTGTTGGAGAATGGACGTGCACAAGGCAGAAAGCAACAAGAGTCCAGCTCAGCCAGAAATGTTCGTCCTGCGGGTTGCATTCAGCCTGCCAAAAATATTCATCCAAACTGGCAGCTGCCTCTTCCCAACTCCCATCTTGGGGCACATGCAACTAGCTGCAGCTGGATGAGCTGCTCCGGCTCTGCAGGCAGCTGGCTCCTGGCTGCTGTTGTCCTGGGATGAGACCTGCTCAGTAAAATACTTTTCCCATGTGTCTTTCCTGTCAAAGATGGAAGAATGCCTTGTTTGTTAACAGAGCTTTTATCTCTGTACTTTATGATCATGGTTCTTCTTCCATTGTCTAAGGACTCAGCTCTAGAAATAGCCTTGGAAAGGTGTGTCAATTGCTTTGTTTTCTGTTTTACATGTGGGGAACCTGAGAGAAGGACCATTTAAGGCTGACATGTTTCTCTGTGATTATGGAAATATCTGTAATCACACATCTTAACAGTCAGTATGATTTTCTAATGTGTGTGTGTGTAGTCTGAGGTCTGTTGAAGGCAGCAGGAGGAAGGAAGTCTTCACAACAGGAAAAATCAAGCCATACATCTCTGAGTAGATGTAAGGACCAAAGGCTCCAATTTCAACCTACCCACTCCAATATCTCTGTGATTCAGTTCTTCCTTCTGCAGTGAAGCAACAATCACACTACTGGGAGCTCAGGACAGGACCTCAGGGAGGGAGGTGAGGGATTAAAGAGCTTTTCAACCTTTTGCTTCTGTCCTGGCAACCCCCTTGCATCTTCCCAGGAGGTGCCTCCTGCCTGGCATCACACAGACAGTGCCGTGCCCGTTGAACATCCCAAGAGGGGCTCAGCTCTGATGCATCATAACATCGAGCTGTGGGGTCGGGCTCACAGCACGAGCCACCATGGATAAAACCTCTGCTGCGGGTGATCCTACCTGGGGTGGCCTGAAGAGGGTCAGTCCTCTCCTCTCTGCCCACTCAGACTTGGGCCCAGAGGTCCTTCTCTTGTTATGGGCTATTGGTCTGGGAACATGCTTTGGCCATAAGCCCTGTCCCTCCTGCAAGACCGCTCCCATATTTGTAGCTTATTTCTGAACCATGGCTAAAGTACCTAATGAAATTTAGAGAGGCCAGCACAGATAAGTGTCCCACAAAAGCCCTGTTTTAGAAGCTTAAGTGGGGCTTAAGTATCCAAGCAGTCTCACATAAAAAAACTGAGTTTCTGGGATTTCAGTGTTGCTATTGGGAAAATGGGTTTCAGATCTTTATTATGCAATCAAAATGCTTGAATTGCCACTTGAACTAAATGAAAGCTTACTGTGTGTGCATATAATTGTTTTTCTTGCTACCTATTACTTGATTGGGGTTGGGTAAGGTTAGCAAAAGAATTAAATTTTTTTTTTTTTAAAGTTATGCATTATGAAGTAAGAGATATAAAAGTTGCATTACACATGGCAAATGTCTTGAGGGTTTAGTTTATAGACTTGTTTATATTTTTATTTTAATCATTATTACTTTCTCCGTGTCATTTCCACTTTTGCATCTCCATACTCATTACGTATTTATTATCTCTTTTATAAAATCAATGGCTGCAAACCAGATAACTTTGTTCTTGAAATAAATAGATCCAAATATATTTATCCATAAATTAAATGTTGTAGCTGTGAAAGGGACTTTTCTGAAGTCACTAAGCTTAAACTGAAGCCAATTAATAGCTGACCTTTCATTTTTATGGACCATGGCACGCAACACATCCATCTGACTTGGCAGATTTGAAATTATCCAAGCGATAGCTGAACTGCATTGAAAAATTACATTTGCATTAGTAAAATTAGTGCTTATGAAAGGCAACAGATCAACAGCCTTAGGAATCAAATCCTCACGAGCTAGATGCAAACCCCACTGAAGTAAACTATGAGTCTTTCTCTTGACTTCAATGGGTTCTGGATGAGGGCCTTTGTCACTGCAGCACATAGAGCCTTTTCAGGGGCTATGCAATGTTCAGCCAGTGGTTATCACAGTGGACCTCAACTGATGCTTGTTCCCAAACATGCTTTGAGACCTGTGGGAGGAAAGTGCTGTCATGGCGGAAGAGAAATCTGCTTACAAAAAAACCAGCAGGTCAAAGTGATGAGAGGTCAAGATGAGAGGACAAAACTGACTCACTGGGCAACCTGAGGGCCACAGACTATGAAAAAGAAAAGACTGCCATAGTTAGCATGTGTCCAAACAGAGTCACCCGTGCCAGCATTAGGGAAATTTTGTGCCTGATCAAACAGCTATGGATACTTATTATTGCTCCTAATACGAGATTCACTGGCTAGAGAGAGAGACGGAGTGAGGAAAACATGTTTATGGACAACTCCATGATTTGGTACCTGTTGTACCATAGTTAGAGGGATTTATATTTTTTAATAAAGTCCTGTCAATGTCTAGCTGAAGTGGGCTTGAGCTAATCGGAGTAGGAAAAGCCCAAAACTTCTGTCAGAGCTGTAACGTTGCACCTAAGAAGATAATTGATCTAAACATGAGGATTTGTGGTGATGCAGAGTCATCTCTATCCTGGATATCTACTACATCCAAAGGGGGTTGGGCTGGGACAAGAGAGGAACAGAGTACAAGCCCTGTGGGAGCTCAGACCACAATGAACATGGGAACGAGGGACAGCCACTGGCTTTCTTCATCTATCTCCAGTCTCTCCACACTTAGATGCTCCTCTTTGCTCATGAGGGTCTGTGGTTACTTCCCCAACTAAATATTGGATTGAAATTTCTACTGCTTTGAACCAGTGGCAAAAATAAGGTGGTCAAATGCCGTGAGTTTGGGTTACATGACTTTGCTTTATAGTTTCAGGGATGCCAGCGTGGACTGAGATCATGGGTATGTGAAATGTGTTCACCTGATTCGTGTCAATATGGACTAATGCTAGGGCCGCATGGTGAAATGTGACTTTCTGTCTTATACACCCTTGTATAACTGCAGGCCTAAGAGAAATGGAGTGGTTAATGTATATAGTTTTAGCTTTTTGTAAAAGACATACTTGTGTGTTAGTTTGGACCGGTTTTGCTGTTAACCGTATGGTGTCAAGCCATAAAAATCTGGAGACATCCTAAGGGTGAGCCGAGGAAGGCCATGCGCATACGTGGAATCTGGGGTAATCCTGAAGGCAGCCAGGAAGACCACCAGATGGGAGCCAAGAAGGCCCCGAGGGCATGGGCAGAAAGAGATAAGCCTACTCCTGGAATTTATTCGCATAGACCCACCTTTTAAAGAATGTGTATTAGCAGAAAGGATATAAACCAGAAACAGGAACTGTATGGTGTGCGTCTTGGTAGAGCAGAGGCTCCTGACACACCCAGCGCTGTTTGCTTGCATTTATTCATTTAATAAATTGTAAACTTAAATTGCAACCCAATTTGGGACTAAGTCATTTATCACAGGTATGTTCATTCTGTTATTTTGATTTATTTGTGGAGTCTGTTCAATGCTTTGGTGTGGGACAAAGCCTGAAAGACAAGACTCCAAGTGCTGCCCAATTGATAGACAGGGACATGTTGGAACTTGTAGGCCACAAACCCTGGGAGTACAAAGAGGTGGAAAACCCCCAAGGGAAGGTGGACTGATGAGTCATACTGAGATAAGATGTTAAAAAGAGGAGCAGAAGGAGATGTAATAAAGTTGTACAATGAAGGCTGATTGCTGTTAAAGTGCCTTAAAGTTAAAGGTACTTAAGGTGCCTTTTGTTTGTTACTAACCAATCAGGGGTTAGCGAACAGGTGATGTTTAGCTAAAAGAACCAATCTGTTTGAAACATGCAGCTAATGAAAACATATAAACTTGTGGTTGTGTACAATAAATCGACATTTTGCTTGCATCAAGCTGTGTCCCGTCTCTCAATCGCGGCACTTTGGGAGCTGTGAGATATCTCACCAGGAACAGGTGACTTTTCTGGTGTGCTTAAGAGACATTCAAGTCTGAGTTCCCTTTCAATGGATGCCTGTCAGGGAAGGATGGGTGTCCTGCCCCTCTCCTCTCTGTCCTGATCTTGGTTCTAGAGGAGGCTCCATTTTGAACATGGAGCAACACCAATTTTTTGTACTTTGTAAGCAGTGTAAATGTTATATGTAAAACAGTAACTTCTGAACAGCAAGTATAATCAATATAATTATAGATTACGTTCAGCATATGTCATCTTATCTGAAGCTCTCTTTAAGCATAGGAGCAATCTCTTTGGACAGTATGGCAAGAAATACCTGGGCCAGAAGTAGCCTGGCTGCAATAGTACAGAGCTCCGGACAGGTTAAATTACCCTTCTGAGAGATGAAAAGGATAGGATAGCTTTTTCTTATTTGGAATCTTTCAAAGAACCAAGTAAAGAGTGTGTCTATCTGCAGAAATAGGAGTTTAACTTGCATATCTGCAATACAAGTGTGATTACTGTTTATAAAATGAACCAATACTTTTCAGCTATATGTGGCCTCTGTTCTTCATAAACCCCCCTTTTTTTTAGTGTGTATTAATTGTTTTTAATAACCTTTATTTTCTTCATATCATTTTGGTGTTCTATCTCTATCTATCTATATATCTCTATCTATCTTTCCTTTGGGCCTAACACTAAAAAACACGCTCTCTATACACCACTAATCCTGGGTCATCAAGTCCACCTCCTGGTTGCCACAAGGCAACCCGTCTTATAACCCCATACACAGACCCATCTTTGTGCATCTGAGAACCAGCCAGGTTTCTCCCGAATGTTTCCATGGAAAGGCTGTTCTTAGAGCTTTGTCAAATTTGATGTTAATCTGTTCCTTCCTATTTTCTCTTGTTCTATCTGCCAGCCTTCTCCAGGATTGCTGGGAAAATGGGGTGGTGATAGTGGTGAGACTAATTGCCTTGTTAAAAATAAGTTAACTGAATTAAATTAGCCCAGTGGTCTGAACAGTGAAAATGTAGCATTTGGTACGATCAGGCTTCTGGTGTGTTGAGCTCTAGCCTATTCAGCTGACCAGTGTTGCCTTGTATTGTGCTCATGTTTTCCCATCTGTTTGTCTGTATCAGTCTTTTCTTCTGTTTCACGTTTCAATCCAAAACTATTTTGGAGCAGGGCCATCTTTTTGGGTTGAGTATGCACAACATCTAGCCCAGTGGGATTTATGATTAAGGCTTCCATAAGGAACACAGTATGAATAATAAGACTAATATGAATAACACTAGAGAATATAGTCAAGCTTGCCATAGAATATTTAACACAAATCCTATATCTAAAAATAGAATGCCACAAGCAAGAGAGACGTTCAAATTAATTTAAAGTTATTTTCTTTTTGTCACTGGGATTTGCAAGTGGACGGGGAACTATATTTCAACAAACTAACATTTCCACTTATAAATTTTCTAAACAGGATTTTTAGGAAATAACTGTTGAACTATGTTCATCCCTGCTACTCCATAGTGAACCCCCCCCTGCATATTAAGCAGAATGCCAGTAACGATGTGGTCATTTTGAATTGTCTTGCTGGAGCTTTGCTTGAGGAAGCAAGGAAGGCTTTAGGATCTATCTCCTTGTGTGGGGAAAAAAACATTTCATTACATTTAGGCAATGAACACAATGTTCATTTTTAACAGTCCTGTTGTTGTTAGAGAGGGAGAAGAGAGATTGTGATCCAAAAGCCCCTTAAATAGGATTTGAAGTAATGAGTAGCTGTTGTTATTGGAATTGAGAATTTATGGAGCCATTGGCTATTGCTGCCAATCCTAATGATAAGTGTTTCACCAGGTAGTGTTATTTGCACAGTAGTAGCACTTTGTGTGTTGATCATGGGAGCTGGATGCACCGGAAGATGCTGCATGAACCAAATATCATTCATTTTCCAAAGAGTTTACAGTCAAAGGTCAGTTACTATATGTGGCTATGTAAAGCTAGATAGGGGATCAAAAAGAAGGATGGCCTGTTGACAGTCCAATGGTTCATGCGAAATAAGTGAAGGGTTCAACTGAGAGAAGTGGTTTGGTAATTTTTTTTGAAATTATGAACTGTAGGTATTATCAAATCTTGAGCTCTGTTCTGAATGCAGGAGTGGTTAGTTCTTCCTTATTTTTGAAATTTCTGAAATTAAAAAAAAACCAACAAAACAGCACAGGGAAGACTGTAACCACCTGTTAAATCTTCATGATCTTCTACTTACTTGGAAATACTAGTCAAGTAAAGAGTAGGCTCTTCTCAAGAAGAAATGTCCTGGATCAGTGGGTAACTAAGGAGAAATGTGATCATCTGATGGGCCTGACCAGAGGGTAACCTGACAGAAAGGATGAGATTACAGAAGGGAAACATCTCACCAGCCACTTCAGAGGTAGGAAGAAGAAACAAGAGATCATCTTATCAGAGGTAAATAGGATCCTGGTTTTGCAAAAAGACTGGTCCAAGTTCAAACCATGCAGAAACAGTGAGAGAGCTGGGGCACAGAAGTGTGTAATGCTATTCTTTTATCTGGGCATTCTGTTTATTTCATTCTATAAGTAAAAAGCTGTAGGGTTAGAGACCTTTGCAAGGCCTATCAGTTGTGTTCCTCACCTTAATGACATCTCTGGAAACGTGTAAATCCATGCTCATGAGACTCTGGTCTGAGACAACTCACATGGTTGGGGAATTTGGGAGTGCTTGCGCTGCATGGTAGGATGTGACAACTTGGTCAGAGGTGGTAACGAGCGCTCTAAGGAGCCTGACATTACCTCCAGTTCACGTTCCCTCCTGTGTCAGGAGGCTTTGGAAGATCATGGACCCAAATGCGTGCACATTGGTCACTGTCACCAAAGGTAGCCCTGCAAAGGACATGTCCATGAGTATTTCCCTGTCAAAAGGGTCTGCATCCTGTGTTGATGGCTGTAACCAGCAAGGGCCAGGGTGGGAGTGGGGAGGTTAGGACGAAGCCAAGGGTATCCCAAATTTTCTTTTCTCTCAGCTTGCTCTCTGGATACCCAGTAAAATATTCCCAGACCATTATTGTTTGTTCCCTTTGAACACCCTTCTTTGCCAAAATGCAGAGAGCAGTAAATACATACGTCCCGTAGCTGCCACTTTATATACCGAATTAGTAAAGCTTAATAAGTGCCCCATTATTTTGTTGCACTATGGAGAATACAGGTGCTTTTCTGCATAAAATTTTCACACAACACAGCAGGAGTTGCACTTTAAGCCTAAATGGCATGCACTTCGTTATCTAATTTTTGCACGTTAATCCTCTCAAGATGTCTGTTAACATAAACCTCATTAATTAATGTTCTGTGAATGTATGATTCAGTGTTTGAATGCATGATTCGGTGTTTTAAAGGAAATTGGAAGACCACAGCATATTGCATTATGAATCATAATATCAATAACATTTAAAGACATGTAAAGTAACTTAGGTGACTCCTTGACACTAGTGGCACATGATACGGAAATATACTACTCTGAAAACCTCTAATCAACAAAAAAGAAGGTCTTATGTCCGCTATCTCCATTTTTATGTTTATGTTCTTAGACAATCACATCTGTAGTAACACTTTAGCAACTGTTTTCATTTCAATGTGTTTTCTTAAGGAAAAAATGGGATTCTCACCCAAAATAAATGTCTAAAAAGACATGGAGGTCTGAATGAGAGACACTAGACTTCCTCTTTAGTCAATGGAGATTCACAGGCAGCAGAGAATTCACATCTAGCCCTTACTCAAACAACAATGTTGCAACAAGCTTGAGTTTAAAACTTTATTTATTAAAAAAAAAAAGAGCACTTAAGGGACTTGTGGCATTCCTCTGCCCTTCTTATTTTGAATGGGAAATAGCAGACAGCCTATTGTCTCTGTTTTGTTATATCTGAGGCCAGCAAATGTGTCAAACATGCACTGTGGTCCTGAAATTTAAGCCTTTATTTCCAGTCCAAAAGGATCTGGGATTTTTAAGTAAATGGCCAAACTTCTGATTATTTCTCTTGCAAAGCAACTTCCAGTTTTGAATTGCTTTAGTGCTTGCAATAATACTTTTCATCAAAAGATGTGAACCCACTTAATAAGCATCAAACCTTCACTGATAGAAAACTTACACAACAGAAATAGGAAAGATTGTACCAAAAGTATGAAGAGATATTTAAGTATCACCACCACGCATTTCTCCACAAAATCTTAAATATTATCTGTGGATGTGGTGGAGTAAACCTTGGTAGGGATCATGGAGAGAAAAGGAAGCACATTATCATAATTTTTGCTCAAAGAGATTGGAGTTAAGACTCCTGTGGGCAGTCTTAATCACAGATATACAACTTAAATCCTCCCCTTAGCAATATTATCTTAAACCTCATGGGTTATTTATTGCTGGTAATGTTTTGAACAGAAGGACTGTTTAGCTGTTGGAGCAAACTACCAGGGAAAGCAATGGATTCCTCTTCTCTTGAAGTCTTCATCTCAAAACTGGAAGTCAACATTACTACGCTCAATACAGCAGCTACAGGATGAAATTTACAGTCTGTATTACATGGGTTGAATGCTGAAATGTCCCTTCTGGCCTAAACATTTATGAATTTCACTGTTTCTAAAGTACCTACAGATCCTTGAATAAAAGACACAATCGGAAGTACAGCATATTTTATGGGAGAGCTCCATCTACCTTATGCAGAGGTAAAGAAAACCTCATACTGTTGTACCGCGAGCTCAGGTATATACACATTTTATTAAACTTTATTAAACTTTCAACCAAGTGGGTGCCTAGACATAAATAAGCAAGGGCAGACTAAAATGCTAAATACTAAAATACATATTTCTCTCACCCTGACAGGCATGCAAGGGCCTGCAATTGCCTGTGTCTCTCAGACAATTTTAACAGCAAGACCATTCTCCTCAGGAGACTGGTCTCATTTTTCATTAAAAAAGGAGAAAAGAAACCCAAGCCTAAACATATGATGGTTTTATTATGTGAAACCCAATAGGAAATGAAGTAAGAATATCAGACTGCTTTCAGTTGGGTAGTTTCCTAGCAAGGGATTTTGTTTTAAGTTGGAAGAGGGGCAGCTGTGTCAGAGGCTAGCTTCCCTTTGCCTAAAACATCAGGACCTCTTCAGCACTTATTTGTACAGAGGTCGTTGGGTGAGCTGGGAGGTGCAATAGGTAGAGCAGGCTGGATGGGAGCTGTCTCCCGAGCTTTGATCCAGGTTCTGGTGGTTTGGAGAGGAAGATTCAGCTGTAGAAGCGGAGAGTAAAGACCCCTTTGAATATTCGCAGAAGCTCCTGGTTGTATCTATTGGTGTGCACACAGGGTGTGTGTGTCTTTGTTTGTGCACACTCACTGTATAAGCAAGCCAGACAAATTCCATCTTCATGGACAGTTCAATGGAAAGTTAGCTTGAAAATGCAGTATATATTTTTTCATGAATTTAATAGGGTTTTCATGATTTTACAAAGTGCTTCAACCAGACACTCACGGCTGGAGGCTGCACAGCAGGAGACCTAAAATATTGCATTTGTGTTTTTCAACTCTTGCCAGAATCTATTGAATGTGATCCAGAATGACTATGCATCTTTGGAATGTACATTCACTTTTCTCTTGCCTTATCCAAATAAAAAAGGGAGGGGAAAAAAAAAGAGTCCTATGAGAATTCCATATGGAAACACTAAACTAGCATTATAAAGGATTTCCTTTAAAGAAAATCACAGTCACAAATTTTGGACTTGGACCACATTTGCAACAAAGGGCCCTTTGTCTCCCTCTTTTTAATATATTATTTTATCTATGTTAACACACACATTTTATTTTTTTATAGATATATATAAAGAGATGTGCATGTATACACTCATGCAAAAATGAATGTATATATTAGTTTGAGGTCCATTTGCAATCTCTCTTATTTTTTTTTAGATTGCAGAACTCCTAACGAGCAAACTTTAATTGTTCTGTGCACTAAATCCTTTGAAAATAAATATCCAGGGCAACTTCAAAAGCCCTTAATTAGAAGCACATGCGTGGTATTACAAATTTCTGGCTGAGGCAGCTGAGTTGTAATTTAATGTTATGATCTGCCATAAATATTATCCATAATGAGCAGACTTCGTGTTACAAATCTGTACATCAGATAACTGCAATATTTTTTGTCTGCTTTTGTTCAGTCACTGAACCTTAAGTGAAGTTTAAAATTAGAAAGAAAGGAAGAAAGAAAGAACTAGTTTTCCCACTGGAGAGCTGAACATTTTTGTCCCCCTAGCTGTAAAGAGGGCTATTGATTTTATTCTGTTTTCTTTGTTATCGTTTAAAAATGTGGTAAACAGATAATAACTTGGAGATGATGGGGGAAGGGCAATAATAAGGACTGAACATCTTTCTGATAGCAGCTTCTTGGAATATGTGCCCCAAAAAAAACCCTCACAGCTCATTCCTAGATAAAAATCTAAACTATTTCTGCCCCTGTGTTGTACCTGACCCAAGGGGCAGTTGTCTATTATACTGCAGAAAGTTGAGGGTAGAGGATTAGGTTTTGCATGTTAATTTTAGGCACAGTTTGTGAATTAGTTTTGTAGCCTTGGCATAAACTGTGTATGAATATATATATATGTGTGCGTGTGCATGGAAGGAGGGGGTAATGAACCAGCCAGTAAATTTACAGTGCAAATATACAGCTGTAGGGATTATGCACTGGTTTCCTAAATGTGTGTGAAAAGATACAGAAATAGTGTGGGGCCATGGAACAAGTCCACAGACTCATGTATAAAGAGGCAGTGCAGTTTCAGATGTCAACCAACCATGCAGGCTGCTGGTTTTTCCCTTGCAGAGTGCCCTGGGACACCACCCCCCTCCCCGTACCTACTTAAAATGACAAGCCTTATCTTGCATTTTTTACTTCAGTATCTGAGCATTGCCTTGGCAGGCTTTCCAGAGAGATGCAGCTACATCTTTTAGCCTGAGCGCGACATGCAGGAGTGCTGCTCTCTCCTGGGCTTCTCTCCTGGGCTCTCTCTCCTGGACAGAAGACATTGCGTGTCCTCAGCCTAGGCTCCCTCCAGCAATCTGAGCATCTCCTGCATCTTCTCCCACTCAGACAAGCCTTTCGGTTGTAACCATTTTTATGCTAGATCCAAAAAAACTACTGCAAGAATGAGAAAAAATCTCCATCAAAGAGCCCGGGGTGTGGACATGTCTCCTTTATTGACTGCAGCAGCTCAACATACAGGTACAGACTGATGGAGCAATTCAAAGCAGGGAAGTGGTGAGCAAAGACATAACAGTTTCAAGCTGCAGGCACTGCAGGGCCAGATATAAAGCAAACAGATGGCTGGAAACAGCATGCTCTGTGGGCATGATAGTAAGTGGTCGGATGGCACTGTGGCATTGGTCCCTGTTTATTTAGCTTTTGCCAGACTCTCTGGCTGCTGCCACTGCTGGTGGGGAGAGACTGGGGTGTTTGGGGTGTCTGGGATGGTATCTCCTCCCAGGAGATGTCAAGCTGTCGTAGGAACAGCAGACAATTCTTGTGGCAGCAGGAGGAGTTGCAAATCCAGTTCTCCAGGGTTTCCTCCCCGTAAGACTTTTTGTCTCAGCTCTGCCCCATCCTGAGATGCCTATATGCAATTTTTGCCTATGCTGTTGCAAAGCCTTGAGCTGAATCACATCCTATCACATCACATAACTCATATCAGATACAACAGACTGCAGGCCAAGTTCATTCCCTGTGCTAACTCCCCTCAGCCCAGCTGAGTTACATGGAGATGAATTTGGCCACCTCCTTTCCCTCTTTAGGTACTGCAGAGCTGCAAGGCTGTAAACCTTCCAGGTGACAGATTATCTCCAGAAAGGTTTGCCAAGTTACTTTATAAAATTCAGCTACATAGGACAGAAGATAAAAACTGTAAGTTGCCAATCAGTGATGTTCCCATGATGGATAAGTTGCTCGGTCTCTGACTGTGTTGGATGTCTCCAACCAAAACTTTCATTAAAGTTGTGGAAATAAAATGCCTCTACTCTCCCCCTCCTCTTCCATTTCTAGTTTCTGGAACCAGAAGTGCCAAGATGGGAACAGTCTTTTTGATGGGAACACTTTTTTCAGTGGTGCCCAGTGATAGGACAAGAGGTAACGGGCACAAGCTTGAACATAGGAAGTTCCATCTTAACATGAGGAGGAACTTCTTTACTTTGAGGGTTGCAGGGCACTGGAACAGGCTGCCCAGAGAGGTGGTGGAGTCTCCCACTCTGGAGACATTCAAAACCTGCCTGGTTGCCATCCTGTGCAACCTGCCGCCCCGTTCTGGGGGGGGGGGGGGGGTTTGGACTAGATGATCTCCAGAGGTCCCTTCCAACCCCACCTTGAGATGATCTAGATCTTAGTTAAGGCAGGTCAAGTACACTTAAACTGTCCCTCTGGCTAAATAAATCACTTTGTGAAAGAAGCTTTAGTATTCCATGTAAATAAGGATTCTCATGTCATGGTTTGCTTAGTCTGCTAATCAAAACATGTAGCTCTGAGCACTTCCCATTTAGTGCAGCTTGTGAAAATCAAGCATCATTATTGCTGTCTGATACATTATCACCACCAGCCATATAATGGGCAAAATGTCCCTGGGTTGGAACGAGTGCAATTTATGATTCTAAATTATTATGTATAAAGATGGAAAAGTGCAGCTGGATATTCATTAGACGCATTCAATTTAATGTATTGAAAACAGTAAAGAATATGTTTTAATTAATAAGCCAAGTGCACATGGCATGGAATCCGTAAAGAGAGCCCACAGAGCTCTGCAGTGCTCTCGTACTTACCGGGAAGTGAAACGACAAATCTGCTCCTCTCTCAAGAGGGACTGAGTCTGCATTCACATGCAGACCAGAATTCATCTGCTTTGGTTGTCTCTGTTTTATCACCAGAGTTAGCGTATTTTTCCCTTCAGACCCACCAGTGATACAAATCTGACATTTTTATGTGCCTCAGTGTTTGGACTTCCAGTTCGCAGATCAGTTTCAGGAGGAAGATAACTAGCATATTCCAAAAATCACAATCTTTGCTCAAATTGTTTTAAGACAGGGCAATTAAGAATTGTTAAAAAGACATTAAAAACATTGTAAGCATTGCCTCTGTGTTGCAGTGTTGGAAGGAATGAATAGGAAAAAGCAGGACATCTTCAACAGCTGTGAAGTTCAAGTCCCAAGATGACCTTCAAAATCAAAACCGCATCATTGACATTTCTCCTAAGAGTTTGAAAATGTACTGAAGATACCTACCAAAGGATTTATTTCTTGTGAGGAGTTCTTAAAAAAGGCTCAAAATAGAAATGCAATAGCATGAACAATTCTTAAAGTCACTGTTGGGACTAGAACTTTCATTCTAGCTCAAAATGCTTTTTGAAGGAATTTTTTGGCACCTGGTGTTAACCATGTTTGCTACAAGCCATAAAGTGAATCACCTTGGAAAGTCTGAGCAAAATTTCCATGGCTGCCATCATGCAAGGGCAAATGAAATGTATTTCCAAATTATAAGAAATTTTTAACATGATTTTAGCTGATAACAACTAGCTCAAAATCAGCCAATACTTAAATTAAGTTGAATCTTCTTGACTTTTCTGATATTTTATTTGAAAGAAAGGGAGGGGTCTGGGTTACAGTATTATACTATTTATATTCACATTAACCCTCAGAGCACCTTCATTAGGCATGTCCTTTTCTCAAAAAATCAGCAAGCGAGGTATGATCATTGCCATCCACAAACTGGGATCTCTCACTGCTAGTGCCCACTAAGTGGGGCCATACGCCTCCCCACAGGGACTGACTGTACCAGGTGAAGAGCTTTCTCCTGGAAGGCTATGTTTTAGATCATTCAGAGAGTCAGTGCCAAAGGGAGTAGCCTTGATGCCTGTGTCCTGTTTAATCTTTTAGAGATTAAACCATGTCAAGAGAGACTAGCTCTGCTAACCACAGGCAATTTAATCTGTGAGTATGAACAACCCTGGTTACTCCAAGTAGCAATTGCAGTGAGGATGTGGTGACAGCCAAGCCACCACCGGTGCCCTGGGTGGCTTTTTGCTTAGAGTATAGCTCTTATACCACCCCATCTTCATGTATTTCCTTCAATGAATTAAATAGGTTGTCATTTGGAGAAGCAATTGCTCTTTACAACATCCTGAAAGTGACCCTTGGGGATGCCTGAACTACAGGGTGGACTGAGTGGCTTACTATAGCCTGGATGTGTGCACAGTGCTGCAAAGACACGGCGAGGATCTCCCGCCTGGTGTGCTGCCAAGGTGTCCTCCAACGCATCTGCATGGTTGGTTGAGCTTCCCCTGCTCAACTGAGCAACTACTTTGAAAGGCAGCTGGCAAGAAACTGTGCCTTCTCTGCAAAGTAGGTGAGTTTCCAGCCTGAATGAAAGTGTCTGGCCTTGGAGAAGGGTAACCAGCATACTCAAATGAGAGACTTTCATGGACAGAAAGGAGCGTGCACACACACACATGCGCTCAGGGAGCCTGAACTCACTAGGGGAATGTGGGGTGATCTTGTCCCCTTGGAATTGCAGAGTAGAGCCTGTCTACTTCAGCCTGAGGTGTGCTGGGAAATGGAGATGGCTCTCGGTCACGTCATCTTAAAACAATGGGATACAGGAGCCTGAAATCACAGAGGGCCATAGAGCAAGAGTGATCAATATGTATAAGGTGATGTATATATGGCAACATACCAACACCTTGTCTAGATGTAAAAGATCTGTGATTAGCCCCAAGGGCCCACAGTGTAAATGACCTAGTCACTGTAACCACTATGGACACTGATGGTGTGGCGGGTCCATTCCCAGGTCGTGAACAGAAAGTAGATCCTTTCTGCTGGGCTTGTAAAAGGTCTTTCAGAGTCAACACAAAGCCAGAGATCTTGATGTCTCTCTCCATGCTCCTACAAGAAACTCAGATCGCACTAAGAGGAACTCTAAATTGTAGCTGACCCACATGCTCACCACTAGTATTTCAACACAATGAAACAGAGAAATGCTTGTGTTTGAGTTTGTTTGCATACATGGTCCAGAAGAACCATCAGCCTAAAAAGTCTCTAAAAGGCTTGTTTTGCTGTTGACAGTGTCATCAATTGATGAGTACTGGAAACTACAGAAGAAATGTCATCTTTGCTAATATCTTCAACATAAGTTGTTAGTAGGAACAAGTTGTTCCATGAGCAGTGGAATGAATGACACCATGTTTCTTGTGGATGTGTGTCTCAGGCTTGAACTTTCTGGTTAAACAAGAGTGCCAACTTAAGCTTTTCCCATAGTTGTGATATGAATAAGGTCTCTCCCCAACATAGATTCTCCAGTGTCTGATAAAGGGTAACTGGAGCCTGTCTTATTCTTGCTGATGCAACTAATCAAGTCCCTGTCTTCCCCCAGGCTGTAAATTTTCATGAAGCCTATATAATTCTAACAAATGTTGTTGAAACAGGTTCAAAAGTTGTCAGGAGGACACAAAGAGGTGAGCTGATACGCTCATAACTTGGATTGTGTAAGTCCTTATTTTATTTGGAAACCAGGATAGAGATATTCTCCACAGGCAGATTTTAATGCAGAAAGTGTCTGTTTATGGAAATATTTTCTATCTTATAAAGAGATGCAGCTTGGCTTCTCTCCTCTGTATGATTTATGACCTATAGGGGAAGTAGTGTTTAAAGGCAACCTGCCAAGGATTTTCAACAATTGTCCCTCTTCTTCTTACAAGTTTTCTAAATGCTTGTTGTGCTGCTTTTTGATGAACTAAAAGCTCACCAAAAGGCTTTTACATTTTCACTTCTAGTATTTTGCTGCTTGTTCTTGCTGAGACTTTTACTGAAGAATCTTTGAGCTGTTTCACAAAGACCGTGTGAATCAATTCAAGTGCCAGTATTTAAATTTTAACACAGGTTTTCTGAAGACTAAAGTTTAAGCACTGATGTTAAATAAACACTTAACAAAAGTTCCCCTTTCAGTTACTCTGCTTTTTCTTATCTTGCTCTTCTTCATTTTAGTAGACCACCTGTCATCACAGTCTTTTCAGCCTAGACACAACCTATATTGCCAAAGTGAAAATAAAAAATAAGCTCTTCCAAAAAAACAGTTTTCTTTATGCTAAAGAAAGAAACACACGAGTGATGCAAGCTCTTTTTCCCTCTTACAGGTCCTCTTTCTTACCTGGAGGAATGGTGGAAGGCTTTGAACATATCAGCCCAAACAAAGTCTAGTCAAAGCCTAGTGAGATTTGTTTTTCTCTTTTTGTCTAGCATACACTAGTTCAAGACTCAGAAGTGATGGGTAACACTACTGTTGTGATTTTAAAAAGATCATTCTTCCTAGGAACAGGACCTCAAATCTCCATGAGTCCTATGTGCATTGCAAAGCCCAACTCTACTCCTCATTATTTCTGCTCTTTTGATTTTCACATAGAGTTTAACCAGTTCTTGTTGTGGCCAGTACCAGTGACAAGGGAAATATTTATAGTGTTGAAATCAAAGGAGCCAGCACAAGGCAGTGCTAACAGCACTCCATCACTTTAACCTTATTTTTCAAGGGCAGGATATAACTACAGCCTTAAAGATCACTCACTACGATAGGAACATTTGCCTCTTGGAAAGCCTTCGTGTTATAACTGTAGTTCAGGGAAAAAGCCTTGGGTTTTTTGCACAATTCACAATTCTTCAACATCCAGTTTGAACATTGCTGGTTCAAGCAGCACACTGGTTTTCTGATGCGGATAGTGGTGCACAGTGCTATTTCTCAGCCTTTTTCACCCACTGTTTCTCACGGTGTCTGTGCACATGGAGGATTCTCAATCAGCAGAAAAAGGGCTGACCTCACTCTGACCAATAGGACACTATCATTCATCAACACTTGCTTCTCCCCTACATTGTTCCTTACACTTCTGAGGTTTTTTTATTTGATTTTCTCTCTATTCTGTACTGTGTTTTGGACTTTCTATGTTATCTCTCAAAAAGCTGAAGCATTGCACCAATCTCTCCTTGACTTCTTTTTTTTTCACACATCCTGTGTTCTTTCGTTCGTCATTGGATTTACACGGCAATTCATCAGGACAGCTCACAGCAGCAGGGAGACCTGTAGGTACCCACAGCTCTGGTGCCTTACTGTATGTCTGTTGCGACGGGGGAAGACATGGACACTCAATATGAGCAATCAGCAAGCTTCATTTATTGAATAGCACAGCTGTCTTTTATAACGGGCTAAAACATATTCCATATTTACTCTACTATAATTGGCTACTACATGTTTCATATATACTCTGCTATAATTAGTTATATGTGTTCCAACAACACAGCATTCTGATTGGTTCATCACTCCAGCCCTTAGCTCCTTATCTGTGGCTAGCTACCTCTTCTTCTCCCATGCAGCTACTCCCTCTTTTCCCATGCCTGAGTAATCACAGGCTTCTCATTACCGTGTAGCACCTGCAGTCAGGGTCAGGGTGCCCTTGCCAATTAGCAATCACAGGAACTGGGTCCGATGTTTCCCAAGCTCCTGCTCAGCCAGCTGGATCATATCTATGTTACCCTTCTCAGCTAGCCAATTTCCCACATATGTCCTCAATAGTCTTCAGGCTATGAGCCTAAAATTAGAGGATCACCTCCATCAATCCCTAAGCCAAGTGAGGATTTGTCCCAAGCTGCTGTTGTCAGGAGAGGGAGTAAGGCAGTGCAGGACAGCCAAGAACTGGTTGGGGGCAGAAGAGCTCTGGGAAGCGTGGGAGACGCAGGCAGGAACTGCAGCTTGGAATTGTGTCGTGGTTTGGCCTCAGCCAGCAACAAAGAACCACGCGACTGTTCGCTCAACTCCCACAGCCGTGGGCAAAATCAGAAGAAAAAGGCAAAAACTCTTGGGTTGAGATAAAGGCAGTTTAACAGAACAGCAAAGGAAAGAGAAAACAATAACAACATCGGTAAAGGAATATACAAACGCGATATTACAGTGCCACCACAGCCCGCTCACAGCTGGGACTTCCTACCCCCTCCCCCGGCTAGCTCCCCCCTATATCCTGGGCATGGCTCACATGGGATGGAATACCTTTGTCCCCTGCTGGCTCCTTGGGAAAATTAGCCCCATCCCTGCCGGAATCAGGACAAGTTGCCACCTTATACTGAATTTTTCCGAGGTGTAAAGGCTGCAAGGCCATATCTATTTTTTGTCCCTGTCTTTCATTCTCCTCCAGCCCCCTTGCAGCAATAACCTGCCCCAGGCAACTGCCTCCTTTGCCTGTGCCGAGAGCTTGCCCTGGCTGTACCACCTGGCCCTGGGCTGTTTCCACTCCCCTCTGCTCTATCTGCTGAAACCCTGGCAACAGCTCTCAGTGGAGTGATGGGAGCCTGACAGAGGGGTTGTGAATAGCTCACTGTTGATTGACAGTCCCTCCAGAGCATCGTCTATCAGATTCATTATCTGTACTTCAGAAATCCCTGGATATCCCATCACCATTTCACAGGGTGCCGTAGAAACACATCCAGCCCCCTTTCCCCAAGTGATAGCAATCTGTTTCAAAGATAAGAGGCAGGAGGTGGAATCAGCTTGTGGACAGTAGCAAGGAAAGAAAAAGACTTCTATGATCTGGGAAACAGGCAGATGCCACAAAGGCTGTCTGCTTCCCTTTTGCTAATGGCATCAGGGTTTCCTTGGTGTCCTCAAAAGCAGTGGTCTCCAGAAGTGGACCACCAGCCTGAGTCTTCTGTCCTAACTGTGTGGGTGTACTCCAACCACAAAGTAACACAGAACATCATGTTGGATGAAGACCCAGAAATTTGGGTTCCAGTGCTTGAACCTGCAGATGTTCATTCTGTTGATATAACACTAAGACTAAGATTTATTATTATTATTATTATTTCCCAAGCAGCTGTCAAAGCGATTTGGGGAAAGGGACTTTTAAGTAGTGTTTACGTGAGGAATGATTACTCATGGAAAATTCCTTCTCTGAACTGTTCCAATTTCATTAACAAACAAATGTTTATAAAGCAAAGCCCTGCTCGACACACTGACATTTCTGAGTTTGGAGTTGCTTTTGTAGCAGTTGAAATTGAGGTCATGCATCAATTTGAGAGCATGTATTACATCCGAGTGGAACAAGGACCTGCTTGTGGCAATCGTGAGAGAAAATATTCCTCATCTGGCAATAAGGCAAGTACTGAGAATATGAATGAAGGCATCAGAGATGGCTTGGTGAAAGCAGTTTCTTGCTTAGAATATTGGCTAAAATAATTCTTAGATAGGCAGAATAAATAATTAATTTTATCTTGGGCAAGCATTTGAAATATCTAAAAGAGAGCTGAATGTCATATTGTTTGTTGTTACTAGTAACTATTCAATGTCCACCTTTAGACAGAGGTTTGTTATGTAGAGACAAGATTCCTGACAGACTTGCCAGCCTAAAACTGGATCTTCATTGTAGCTAGGCTAATGTAATCTTGGTTTTGATTTATTTTACCACTTTTTCTGTTGTTTACCAGTGTTGTTTCAGCCAATGCTGAAAATCCCTGCTGTTCCCTTTCTCTCCCTTTCCCTTTCCCTTTCCCTTTCCCTTTCCCTTTCCCTTTCCCTTTCCCTTTCCCTTTCCCCTTCCCCTTCCCTTTCCCTTTTTCTTCCTACATAGGAGTTATTGCTTCCAGGGGCACTGACCCATTCAGTTTGATCCTGTCCTGGATTTCTGAACTACCTGTTCTGCTTACTTCTTTTATATAAGGGCAAAACAGAGTTTGAAGAGACCCTTACTCACATGCAGCTAAAGATTTGTCATTGCTGGGCCTCTCTCCATCATCTTTGAAAGGTCCTGGAAGATAGGTGAGGTGCCTGAGGACTGGAGGAAAGCCAATGTCACTCCAGTCTTCAAAAAGGGCAAGAAGGATGACCCGGGAAACTACAGGCCGGTCAGCCTCACCACCATCCCTGGAAAGATGATGGAACAGCTCATTCTGGGTGTCATCTCAAAGCACCTGGATGCAAAGAAGGTTATCAGAAGTAGTCAACATGGATTCACCAAGGGGAAGTCATGTCTGACTAATCTGATAGCCTGCTATGATGGCGTGACTGGATGGGTGGATGAGGGGAGGACAGTGGATGTTGTCTACCTTGACTTCAGCAAGGCTTTCGACACTGTCTCCCACATCATCCTCACAGGCAAGCTTAGGAAGTGTGGGTTAGAAGAATGGACAGTGGGGTGGATTGAACACTGGCTGGCAGATAGAGCTCAGAAGGTTGTGGTTAGTGGTGCAGAGTCTAGTTGGAGGAAGCAAATGGTGGTGAGAACCCAACTTCCACACTGCACACAGCTTACAGGGTGCGTCAGCCTGGTTCTCACCCTGTTCCCCCAGACCTATAACCCATTAGCTGGAGTGCATCGGGCACACATCTTCTGCTTTCAGTCCATCCAGAAGAAACACAGTTTGCGACCTTCAAGGACTGCCCCATGACACAAACCAAAGCATGTTAAGTGGGGATGTGTGGGAGATGGACTTCAAAAGCACTCCTGTCCTACACTGGTATGCTAACGTAGGTGCAGCCTAGCTTATCTAAAAGCATACCTGCATTGGAGAAATTTTCTATTCAGACTTTGTAAAGTGATGTTTTTCATTCCGCAATGGAGCTTCTTTTAGGGAGCTTATTGATTGCAGTATTCTGCAGTAACTACTACCAAAAAAATTATCTTGATATTAGACATCATGTCATAGACACCTGGTAAGGCCGCATCTGGAGTACTGCGTCCAGTTCAAGAAAGACAGGGATCTGCTGGAGAGTGTCCAGCGAAGGGCTACGAAGTTGATTAGGGGATTGGAACATCTCTCTTATGAGGAAAGGCTGAGGGACTTGGGTCTTTTTAGTCTGGAGAAAAGAAGACTGAGTGGGGATCTTATTAACGCTTACAAATACTTAAAGGGAAGATGCCAGGGGAATGGGAGCAGTCTTTTTTCAGTGGTGCCCAGTGATAGGACAAGAGGTAACGGGCACAAACTTGAACATAGGAAGTTCCATCTTAACATGAGGAGGGACTTCTTTACTTTGAGGGTTGCAGGGCACTGGAACAGACTGCCCAGAGAGGTGGTGGAGTCTCCCACTCTGGAGACATTCAAAACCCGCCTGGATGCTGTCCTGTGCAACCTGTTGTTGGTGACCCTGCTCTGGCGGGGGCGGGGGTGGACTAGATGATCTCCAGAGGTCCCTTCCAACCCCTATCATTCTGTGATTCTGTGATATCTTGGTATTTTTACTGAGGTTAATCTTCCCTAACTCAGGCATCTAGAAGAGAGATTTGAAGAGCCTACTCATCCTACTCATTGAAGAGCCATTCCCTTAAAATACCATCTTAGATAGGGCAGGCATCATTCTGGTATGCTACAAGACACATTCTTAAATCCTGATTTGCATAACCTTGTGTACCCACTGTCGATACATCAAATGCAAACTATGTGTACATCACCTGTTAAGAAATACATGGTGTATTTTTGCACAGAAACTCTTTCATGCATCGATGTTCATGGAAGTGCACCACACACCCGGACAAATGCCCGAATATTCATACACCGCACATTTCCCATTTTTCTTCTTATAAGGGAGGTTTCTGAAAGACTGGTTATTTTAACAAAATGAAAATGCACTGATAAGACATGCTGATACTGCACATATTGGGAAGAATGAAAGGATAGGCTTTTCAATGAGAACTCTTTAGGTAAACTCTCATGCTTGAATGATTAAACCCAAGGACAAAAATACCTTTTACAATGTGCAGTTTTTTCCTTTCTCGCAATAACTTTAACACAGGAAGGAGAGGAGGGAGGAAGAGAGAGAAATAATCTTATATTCTTAACTTTCCTAACCCATATTGCATTCCAGAACTATAAGATGTGGTAAAGACAGGTAAGCAGATTAATTTAGCCGACTTCCATATTTCTGGAGCAAAAGATGGAGGCGAGAACGTTTTATCATTTCTGACATATGGAGCATGTAGTACTGACTGCAATATGGAATGGATGATCAAAGTCATGTTTTCAATAGATTCTAGGAACATTTTTAGCCTTAAAGTCATTAGTAAACTTCAATTTAGGAGCTGAACCCTAAAACCTTAATTTGGACAAAGCGCTCCTACTTGGGAGCAATAGTAACTCACTCACAAGTTAAAATTTAATATAATTATTGAACCATGCAGCTCAATGTCTTGGAGAAAACAACTAAAAAATACTTAGAAAAATACCTTCAAGGGATGAGGATGAAATTGAGAGCTAAGCACAGAAAAAATAAGAACTAGGGCTTTCAAAAAAAAATTGAAGCTTTCAACTATTTCGATTTAAATTTAAACATTTTAGAGATTGGAGCTTTGATTAGCTGAGACCCTCTCCAGTTCCCTTTCAGCTCTGATTTATGGGTGGGCTGATTCTCAGTAAAATGAAAGCTAAATGAGGTGTTCTTTAAAATTACCTTTGAAGACTTAAAGAAGATAAGGAAGAGGGCAACTTGTCTGATGCTGACATGAAGTGGACTGGGATATGAGGGTGAGTGTTTTTAGGAGCTGAAGTCTTTTGAATACTGGAGAGGGGGAAGGAGCAGAAAGAACAGGATGTCGGGGGTTTCTAATTGCTAGATGTGATAGCGCTAATATATGCATCCCTTTTGACAGGGAGATGCATTAAGTTGGACTTAGCACAAACAAGTCTGTGCATGTGTGAGAAGGTTTTTGGAGGAAATTTTTTGTTTGTTTCTTTCTTTCTTTTGTTTGTTTATAATATTTTTTTCTCAATTTACTTAATAAATGTTTCTTGTTTCTGGGGTTTATAATTGATTGCCTTAGCCCACCCAAGGGTATTTTTATAGAAATCTTATAACACCCATGAAGCAGCTGGACACTACCTCCAGATGAAACTGTGGAGGGGTGATTTATGATGAATGACCCCAGTGGTCCATCTTAGACTATCATCCTTTAATATTAAGGCATATAAAAAAAGTATGTTCACTTCACTTGACCGTGGTCTTCCCAGTCCTTCCCTGTTTTCATTCTTCAGATTGCCATTCTTTTTATTAGAGATGATGCACACTAACTAACTTGGGCATTATCAGAAGCCAGGCAGCACTGGATAAAAGTGCCCCTAAACAGGCTAAAATGTACTGCAATATCCAATTCCACAAATGGTCTCAGTCTGCTCTTCTCACAGCTGCTGGCATAGGAACTGTCTCCACTCAAGGATGTGTCCTGCTCTTGCAAATGAGTGCATTAGAGGTACACATGGGGTCAGTATCCCACCACTAGGCTACTGCAGTTGGCTCATCCTTGGAAGAAAAATCTCAGCTGAAGAGGAAATTGCACGTGACAGTTGTTTGAAAACATGTCTCTTAAATGAAGTAAGGAATCTGACATAAGTAGATGATCCCTGAGAGAGTGGTAGCTGCCAAAAGCATGAGTTAGGTCATGACGTTTGTAGCAGATTTTAATATTTTGCAGCTGGAATGTGCATAAACTGGCGTATTCCCACCCCACATTCTTGCTGAGTTCGAAGACATGGATACAAATGATTACTGACTGGCTCAAAACCTTCCTTGCAGATTTTGTGGATTTGTTTCTTGATAGCCTTTATCATGGCAAGAGGAACTGTTGAGCTATTATGAGTGCAGAAGATTGAGACTGACCGTGGGAGATTGTTTAAGTTTTCCTAGTTACTTAAATAGCTGTAGGGCATCTTGGATTGGATTCAACTTCATAGCTTAGACATGGATCTCAGTTATCCTCTATTCTTGGCATTGGTCTTTGCTTGCTTGACAGCTCAGTGATGGGAATCCAGGATCTTTGACTATATAAATCTGTTCCTACACAGGTGTCACCTCATTTTGTGGTTGTGTGCTCAGAATTCAAACATTTTACTTGGTCATTCCTCACTGACAATGGTTTCTTCCCAGTGGAGAGCAAATGAGCCATGGCAAACCTTTATCACTTCTCTGAGATGATGTTATATCAGCTTCCACATCAGTCCTGAAGCCAACTGCAGTCTTGTGCAGTCAATGGCTTTAATCTTTTTCTGTTTACCGGAATATTGTCCCAGCAAGGCAGTCTCACCCTTATCAACACGACTAGCTCACATGCATGCCGCTGTCCCATGGGACATGCACATGGGTGAATAGTGACCTACTTGTGATATCTCTTGCATTCCTTGTAGACTGCTTATTCCAGACACATGCAACACTTTTGCTGCTAGTGATGTGGTGGTTCTCAGTCAATTTGAGAGAGACACAGTGGGCAAAGGAGTATATTTACTATTTTTGTATCTACTAGGATCGAGCAATAACATAAGTGCTGTTGCCTTTGGAATTAGCCAGATCCCACAGTTTTTCATCTTTCTTCTTGAGAGATTTGGCTTCTCTTGTCCCCCTAATTGTTTTATCATGTGTCAAAGCAGGGTTGAGCCTCTCTGACACATACCAGTCTTTCATGCACAAACCATATCACGCATTGTTTCATCACGCAACCAGCTGGAGAAATGGCAAATTTGTAGGGTGTCCTAGTTTGAGATAAAACAGAACCAATTTTG
>NW_009646943.1:0-2932 GCF_000708025.1 Charadrius vociferus
CACGTTATGATGAACATTTCATTAAAGTAGTTTGGTTCCGCCTAAACTCTTAAGTCTCCTTCTTTTCCTCCTCTGCCTCTCTCTTAGAAGAGAGGCGGCGGGAACATCTGTCGGTGCCATCTGTGGTGCCCCACGGCCCCAGTCGCTAGTTTGGACCAAACCACCACAGACTTATTCATGCCCAACATGGGGCACGAGCCCAAAGCACAACAGCCCATCACCCTGAAGAAGGGCTTGGGGACTAGCCCCAGTGCTGCCACCAGCTGTGTCCTAGGTGGCAAGGAGGGTGCTATAGGGCAGTTCTGGGGTGCTGTAGGGCAGGTTTGGGGGGCTACGGGGTGCTGTGGGGCAGTGTTGGAGGACTATGGGACATTTTGGGGGGTACAGGATACTGTGGGGCAATTTTGGAGGCTATAGGAAACTGTAAGGCAGTGTTGGGGAGATACAGTGTACTGTGAGGCAACTTTGGGTAGGGGTTATAGGGTACTGTGGGATGGTTTCAGGGGGCTGTGAGGCCCTTTTGGGATGCTATGGGGCAATTTCAGGTGGCAATGGTGTTCTGTGGGGCAGTGTTGGGGGCTATGGGGTGCTTTTGGGTGGCTACAGGGCAGTTTGGAGGGGCTATGGGGCAGGGGGGGCAGATGAGGTCTATGTTTGGAGGAGGGCACGCCGCAGCTGGTGCAGCTGCCCCAAGGTGTGCGCTGCCTTCTCTGGGGCAGAGGGGGGGAGCACGCCCCAAAAAACCCCGTGAGTACCCACATCAGCCCCCAGGCCCCGACACTCCTCCCATAACCTCCTATATCCCCCCACAAGTCCCCGAAGACCCTCGCCAGCCCCAGCTGGTACAGGGAGCAGCGGAGGGCGGGGCCCCGGCCAGGGGGCGGAGCTTCCAAGCCCCTTTGGCCAATCACGAGCTGCAGGAGAGACGTGAGGGGGCAGGGCCCCAGCAACATCCGTATAGCCCGTTAACCCCCCAAACACCACAAAATCCTGGAAAACGGCCTCAAATCCGCACCTCCGAACTTTAAACTTATTAATTTATTAAAGTAACAGGCTTTAAGATCTGCCTTTTGCCCTAAATCCACCCCAACAACTCCCGCCCCAAAACGTGACCTCCAAACTTCAAATTTGCTCAACTAAAATCAGTAAACTCAAGGCTTTAAAATCCCAACCCCGAAAACAGCCCAAATAATGTATAAAAATTACCGGTTACTAACCCCGCCCACCAGCAGCTAATTAGGCCTCGCTGCGCCCTAATTAACACCGGCCCCCGCCCTGCCCCAGCGATTAATTCCGCTCACCCCCCTACCCACCCTTAAACAATTTAAACCGCCATTGCTCCCTACCAGCTCTCGCGGGTGGGGGGCGTCCCAGGGTGTTACTAGTCCGCTATTGAAGCGCAATCAGTCAGCGCCGGCGCTGAGGGAAGCGCAGACCCACCCCTCCCGTTGTCAGCCGCCTCCCTGACTCTGTGCGCTTCGCGCCTTGCTCTTTATAACCTCGCTCGTCCCGCCCCCGGCGGCCCTCCGGCCAATAGGCGAGCAGCTCACCTCAGCGCCACTAGCCAACCAGCGCCTCGCTGCCGTTGGCGAACCAGGGCGAGGGAAGGTGCAATCGCATATGGAAAGCGGCAACCAATCAATGCCTTTCTCTCTCCCCCTGGAGGCAGCCGCGCGGCGCTGAGCCAATGGGAGGCCTTCCCGCTTTGTGCCGCCAACGAATCGGAGGATGCTGTCGCTTTCCCACCCTTTCACCTCAGCGTGAGGGCGCGGTGGAAAGATGGCGGCTTCCCAGAGACTCACAGCGGTTGGGACATGGCTTTATTGTCACCGGATGTGCGGCCCCATGGAAATGGGTGAGGCCCGTGGACGGTTGTGGGGCTGGAGGCACTGTGCGGGGGGCTCAGGCTTGCGTGAGGGGGGCGTAAGGGGGTCCCACGGCAGCAGGGATGCTGCTGAGGAGTTGCTGGGCGAAGGCTTGTTCGAGCTGGGGGAGGAGAGGGGGGCGGTGAGGGGCTGCACCACATCTGTGCTCCCTACAAATCCGTCCCCAATCCTGCTGCACAGCCTTCCCCACATACACCCACACTGTGCCCCACCCCCTGCCCCACAGCTGCCCCTCACCTGCAGGACAAGGGTGCGATTGTGGGGGCCATCATGGGGGCCCAGCTCCTGCCCCACAGCCAGTGTCACCCAGTGTTCAGGGCGGGGGCCCAGCCCGGCGTGGTGCCGCCCCACCTCTGGGGATGGAAAGGGAGGGGCATCAGGGGGGCATGTAGGGCAGAGCCTATGGGGCATGTGTGGGGTACCTTTGGGGCAGGTACATGGCTGCTATGGAGCAGTTAGGGGGTACCTATGGGCTGCTATGGGGCAGGTATAGGGCTGCTATAGGTTACCCACAGGGCAGTAAGGGGATATATATGGGGCAGGTATAGGGCACTTATGGGGTCAGTACGGGTTAGTTGTAGGGTACTTATGGGGCAGTTACAGGGCCACTATGGGGAACTTATGGGGTATCTAAAATGCAGTTGTGGAATACCTATGGAGCAATGATATGGCATTTATGGGGCATCTATGGAGCCGTTATAGGGTACTTAGGGGGCAGTTATGAGGCCAGTATGGGGCAGTTAGGGGGCACTTATGGAGCAGGTACAGGACTGCTATGCGGCAGTTACAGGGTACCTACAGGGCATCTATGGAGCAGTTACAGGGTACTTATATATATTACTATTATTAAATATTATGGGGTACCTGTGGGGCAGCTATGGGTCACTGGTGGGTCTGTGGTCACTCACCCTCCCGAAAGCGCTGGGCGTCAAAGGCCTGCACCAGCTCCCCCTCCTGCGGGGTCCTCCCGGCTGCCGTAGGGCCGGCATGTGGGGCACGACAGTGCAGCCCCAGCCCTCCAGGCCGGCGCCGCAGGAAGAGTCCCC
>NW_009646943.1:4202-5618 GCF_000708025.1 Charadrius vociferus
CAGAACGTGGGTCCACCCCCAAACCCAGTTCCCCTACACCTGGTGCTCCCAACATATGGGTCTCCACCAAACCCCAGGTCTGTCCCACATATGCACATGTGGTGCCCCCTATGGGTCCCTCTCATCCATGTCCCCCCCACACCCAGTGTTCCCCTGACATTTGGGTGCCACCCCCCGGGGTCCATCCCCTATCCATTTTCCCCTACCTGGCTTTTGGGGAGGCGGCAGGAGCTGATAGACCTTGTACGGCCGGGGCCCCTCCAGGCGGGAGCGCTCCGGCACCTCCTGTAACTCGGAGCTCTTGTTGAGGGCGCAGCGCAGCCGTGTCTTGCAGCTGGCGGGGTCCGGCCGCACCCCAGGGCGGAGCCGCCCCTTGAACTCCGCCCATGCCTGTCACACCCACAGGGGGACACGTGATGACGACACACGACGGCAATGATGCACAACAGCGACGTGTGAAGGCGGATCACAGGGACAGAGGTGAGGGGGTGAGGTCTCATCCCGCCCACCCCTAGGTCCCACCCCAAGACCCTGCCCATGTCACCTGGCAAAGGGCGGTGCATGCTCCGCCCCTGGCCCCGCCCTTGCCGGCGTGCTGCCAGGGGATGCGGATGGCGGTGTGCTCGGCGTCGTCCCACACCAGCCCGGGGAAGTTGCCACTCTCCACCTGCGCCACCAGCCAGGGATGCAGCTTCCGCCCGCTGCCCTGCGCCATCCTGGGGAATGCTGTCACCAGGGGACAGGGGGACATCAACATAAGACCATGAGGACACCAGGTCTGTGGGGACTTGGGGACATGGACCATGGGGACATGGACACCAGGACTGGAGGGACAGCAGGTCTGTGAGGACACGGTGACAGGACACTGGGATCATGGGGACTTGGGGACATCAACATCAGGACCATGGGAACACCAGGATGATGGTGACAGGGACACTGAGACTGTGGGGACCTGGGGACAGGGACACCAGGTCTGCGGTGACATGGACACTGAGACCGCAGGGGTGTGGGGACAGGGACAGCAGGATCATGGTGATGTGGGGATTGGGACTCCAGGTCTGTGGGGATGGGGACATTGGGACCATGAGCATATGGAGATGGGGACGCTAGGTCTGTGAGAACATGGGGGCAAGGGACGTGAACACCAGGACCTGGTGACAGGGACACTATGTCTGTGGGGATGTGGGGAAAAGAGACATGGACACTAGGTCTGTGAGGACATGGGGATGTGGATGTCAGGACCCTGGGGACATGGAGCATGACGATGTGGACGCCAGGACTGCAGGGACACAGACACTAAGTCTGTGAGGACATGGGCCACGAGGACCTGGGGACATGGACAGCAGGACCATAGGGACACCAGGACGGTAGGGACAGGGACCGTGGGGACACGGGGACCCGCAGGGGTGGGGGGCC
>NW_009646943.1:5778-17481 GCF_000708025.1 Charadrius vociferus
GGCGGCTCGGGCGGCGTGTAGAGGAGCGCCGATCCAGGCGGTGCTCGGTGATGAACCACACCAGTTAGTTGATGTAGCGCCCCCTGCAGGCGGGGGGGGCAGCCCGGCCGTTTACTCTCCCCTCCTCGAGACCCCCAAGTACCCCCCAGGGACCCCATAAAGAGCCTTAAATGCCCCATAGGGACCATAAACGCTCCTCAGAGACCCCAGCTGCCCCGTGGGGATTCCAAATATTCCTCTAAGAACCCCTAAATATTGTGCATGGACCCCAGGGCCTCCCAGGTGCCCAATAGGGATCCCCGCGTATTCCCCCAGAGACTCCTAAATACCATGGTGTGCCCCACAGTGACCCCCAAGTGCCCCATAGTGACCCCAGGCTGCCTCACAGGGACCAGCAACTGCCCCATAGCGACCCAGAGCAACCCTCCAGTGTCCCACAGGGAGCAGCAACTGCCTCATAGAAACCCCCAGCTGCTCCCCCCAGGTTCCCTCATTGGTTCCCTCATTTTTAGAGGCCAAAGCTTTGCTTCTAGGGTTGAGAGCCACCTTTTTAGGCTGGTAAGGGGACATTGCAGATAGGTCAGGTGCAGGAACCTGGCTTGGGCAGGTGCTTGTGATGTCACTAGTGGTGGGAATTTTGATTGAGCATTGATGGAACCTGGTCATGAAGTTCTGTATGATGTCACACCTGGTGGTGTAATTAATACGGCAGGTGCGGGAATCAGGCTTATGCTTCTGTTTTGATGTCACTGGTGGCTGTGTAGCTCATGCGGCCGGTGCAGGAACCTGGATTGTGCAGGTGTTTATGTCACTGCTGGCTTTGTACCTGATAGGGCCAGTGCGGGAGCCTGGCTCACACATGTGCCTGTGATGTCACAGGTGGCTGATGAGGTGATAGCACAGGCACGGGAACCTGGCTTTTGCAAGTGCTTGTGATGTCGCTTATGGCACAGTTCCTGACCGGGCAGGCAAGGGAACCAGGCTTGCGGTCAAAAAATGGAAGTCAAAATGGACAATTCATTCAGAACTGCGCGCAGGCAACCATGTACCAAACAAGCAACAGTGGCAGACAAAAACAAATGCAGCGCAAGCAAATATGAACCACATAGCACACCTTGTCACACAAAATCTATTTTGTTGCATTTCCTAAAGGTATTTTCATGTATTGAAAGTTAAATTCTTTCTTTGTGAATGGTCACTTTAGTAGCTGCATCAATCTGGCACCCAGGTATTCATGAGAGACCTCGGAGAAATTCATTCCACAGGTCTGCACTATGAATTCCTCACAGCTGAACGTTTTTTAAAGAGACAGTTCTTCCCAAAGTGGCAGATTAATTTTTCAAAAGATAGAATCACAGATGCAAACTGCTTTGTGGTGGAATTGTTTTATTGTTCATAAACTGAGTTTTAAAAGAACAAACAAAAAAAGCAGCATATTGTAGACCTATATATTGCTTACACAGTCATCAGAAGTACAAGACTTTCTGAAGAACCACAAAAGCGTTCAGAACGTGAACATTCTTGAAAGCACTGAAGAATAAATAATTACAGCTAAATGTGGATCTCAAGGTGATTTTCTCTTTGTAGTGTGGCTTATGTTTTGCACTCTAAATACTGGAGAGCAGCTAAGACTGGGCCTCATGAAATTTCTCACTTGAAATAGATTGGGTGACTGCCGCCATTACTTCTGACAGTAAATAATGTTACATTTGATAACAGATAACAGCAACTGTTTGCTTGCTTCAGAAAGTCTTCAAATGGTGAAGTACTTACTGTCAGTAAGAACTAGTTCCACTAGGATTTACATGGCATTCCCCTTTTATTAAAATAGCTCAGGGCTACACACAGAGGTTTAAATTAAAGTAGTTCTCAAATAAATTACCAGAACCATTGCTTCAGTAACAAGAACGTAGATCTTCCATGCACCAAGGTGTGCAGCTTAACAAGTCATCTAGCTCAGGCTAGGCGATGGAATCACCCTCATTATTAATGTGTGGGGTTTTTTTTGGTGTGGCATAAAACATCCTTTATTCTGTACAAAACAGAAGCCTCCAACAAGTCCACAGAACACACCCGTGACTCTCAGTTTTTCCTAATTGACGTTTTCATTCTCCCTGTAAACATAAACTTTTATCATCAAAGATGAACACCTGTGTATCAAAGTCTCACACAGTTTTATAAAGCACCTGTTTTTAAACTGTCCATAGGCATTGTCCATGGCTCCTAGGCAGTGACAGGATGGGCTTGAAGCCAAGAGGAAGCTGCCAGAACAAGTCTAAACTAAGATCATTGTTGTTTCTCCAGGCACCATGACTTGACCCCTGGAGAAGGCGCTGAAGCCCAAGGGAGACAGAGCAGTTCGATGATGAAGCTGGGAAAAACGTGGAAGAGACCATTATCTGGAGGCATGGTGGGCCTGAGAAATCAAGAACCTGAAGAAAACGTGTGCAGGAGACAAGAGAAGAGAACAATGCCCAACCCTCCAAGAACTGCCCATGAGCACTGCAGCAGGAAGTGTAGGAAAGTAACAGAAGATTGGCGAGGAGGATTGTAAACACGCTCGATTGACTCACACCTGGGGTGTTGGAAAACACATATACCACACTAATGGTTGTTTAGTTTTGTGTACTCCATAAGTAGAACATCTGCACTTAGATAACACAGGCCTGTGATGGACTCAGAGGCACCTGATGGAACGTGCCTGAGATTCCTGCCCTGCTGTCAGAGAAGATCAAAGCACAGTGGAAGACTGCGCCTGCTGGGATCCCTGATACACAGGCGAGAAGAGCAGGTTTGAATTTCTCTCTCTCGCTAGCAAGGACTCTGGCTAACAAGGACTCGCTCTAGCAAGGACTGAGCTCAGTGGTGCCTGTGTTCCTGCTTGCGTGCCTCTGCCCGGTGCTGCTTCAGAGATTCCCCGGTTTGTGAGGTATCAAGATTAAATTTATTCTTTGCATTTTATCTGTGATTCTGTGGTGGTTCCTGCGTCCTGCCTGTGTCGCCTCACACAGGAAGAGAGTACGGTCCGACACTGAGGAGCGGGAGAAGCTGCACGAAAGCCACCCAGCCAGTCAGTCTCTCCGCACTCACAGTGGGGAAGGGCAGAAGCACAGTGGCCATCAGCTGGCACATGGCAGTGGAAACCAGTTGCCCAAAGCAGCTCTGACAGGTCTGCACAGCATCCCTTGCAGCAGGTGGAGAGGAACCAAGCCTCCCTTTGCTGGAGGAGGAGGAGGGAGCCTTCCTCCCATTTTCTGGGTGTTAGCATAGTTTCTAAATACTGGTCAAACCAAGCCCCAGTTCTTTCCTCCCAAAGCCAAAGAGAGACAAAGTAGAGCAGGAGGCTGCTGAAAGCAGAAGCACACAAGCTCTGTCTGAGTGCTGGGCACGTTGCAAGCCCCGTCCACTTACAGTCTGACATAAGCTGGAAGGTCAGAAGGCCTGCAAGGAGGCAGGAGGATTTTATCTCGTGTTTTGCAGCTGCCTTCATCCCTCCTTGGGAGTGGTGGCATACCAACTGGTTGTTGCAGATCGATAAGTGAGCTGCTTTTCCCCAGCTCACTGAGACCACATCAAAGCGATGCCCTGGCTCCCAGCTGTACACACGCAGTGAATCCTGGATGCCACTCCGCAAGCAGCACCCATCTGGGTTGAAGAGCACACACCAGGAGGAAGGCAGGTGGAGGATTACCTGACGGGAGTAGCCTACTGTGAGGGACGCTGTGCATGACCCTGCTCCCAGACTTCACAGATGATTTTTGCACTTTGTGCCTTTGCTTTGTCCAGCCCTGTGGTGCCACGGCGAGGTTTGGGGTTCACCTCAGCCAGTGATCTTGGGCAGCACTGGGCCAGCATTGGGTTTTGGGGGCCTTCTGGCTTGACTGTGGCCAATGGTGTTTGTTTTTGTTGCTGAGCCTGGGGGTAGCCAGCACACAGTCTCCATCTGTCAGCGAAGCCCCACAGCAGTGGGACAGGGACGGGGAGCCCCTTGACGGGGCTGCGCTGAAGCATCCAAGCTGGTTGTTCCACCTGGAATAACAGTGTCCGGCCATGCTCTGCCCGCCCCAGCCAGGGAAAATGCTGGGCTTGACCACGGGCTGGCCCTAGCTGGGATGTGCCGGCACAGAGAGGCGAGGCGGGTGGATCCCAGCATCTCTGGTTATTAAAATTAATTTGCCGCTGGACTCTGACCTTTCGGACACCTGTTTCCACAAAACTCATGGAAACTGCTTACTCTCCCCAAATCCAGGCCAAGTCCCATGTGGGACAGGCCAAGCTAATGGCCCCAGCATTCCTGGCATTCTTCCCCAGCCCAGCCCAGCCCAGCCACATGTGCTACTCGCCTGCTGTCCTCTTCGCTGGGATGGTGGGACACACACAAGCATTTCCTCCTAGTGCATCTGCCCCGGCTGCAGCTTCCTTCCAAGGAGACCTGGGGGATGGTCCTGGCTCCTCCACAGACCCTCCTGGCACAGTGGGGCAATGCCACCCGGACCTTCCCAAGAGATGCTCCCAAATGTTTTGGCAGAAGGGGCTGTGAGGATGGGGAGGAGCCTTTCAAGGAGTGGAAGCAGCAAGATGATGGTGGCAATGGTGTTAGTCCTGAAATCTGCCATCCTTAGAGAAAAATCTTCCTGTTGTCAGTGCAAAATTGAACGTTACAGGCATGGGGTTGGCAAAGATAATCTGGCCCTGTGTGCTCGACTTCGAGCCTTCTCCAGTCCCTGTGCTGGCCCCGTGGCAGCTCCCGAACCTCACAGGGGACATCTGGCCTGTGCCCTGCCTGGACGGGCCACACTCTTCCCCCCCAGCACCCTTCCGGTGTCCGGGTCAGGCAGCAGCTTGGTGTCCTCTGCCCTGGGTGGGAGCCGGGGCCCTATTGCCTGTGGCCTGGCCTGGCTCTGTGGGGTAAGGAGATGTTACTGCAGACTGAGGACTGTCAGGGCTGAGCTCAGTGTTTCCTTAAAAAAAAAAAAAACAAACAAAAAACCCAACTAAACCAACTGTTTCTTTAAAACGATGCTTCCTCAGTGTTTCACTGAGTCTGCATTGGGAGAAACGGAGCAGCTGGGTGCCAGCACAGCTCTTCACCGCGGCCACCGTGCAGGGTGCCACTAGCATGACCGTAAGGCTTCCCAGGATGGAGCCAGCTTTTCTGCTCAGTGCTTCATTCGCTGCACCTTGCACTGAGCTACCATTTACCATTTTCTGCTGTCCTGCCTTAACTACTTTATCTCTCTCTGCAGACACCGTTGGCTCGAGGCCGTGTCCCCACAGTTTGCTGCTGAGGTCTGGGCTCTGCAGAGAGAAGAGAGGTCTAAACCAGCCCACAGTGAAGCAGCTCAGGTATGCTCCTTGGCCCTGGAGCTAGGATTCATAAAACGCTGAGGCCGCTGCTCACCAAGCAGAGGTGAAACGTGCTGGAGGAGGAATGGGAATGTTGCACAGGGAAGCAAAGCTTTGGAAATCATATTTTCGATGCCCCAATGATCACAAATCCTGTGGTTCTCAGCACACAGTCCTTTTGTCAGCTTGGCACTCGCAAAGCCCCATCACAACAGCAAGGGCCTAAGATGGGAATGAAACAAAACGTGCCTGTTAAGGTGGAAGCACAGAGCCCTCGGCCCCTCTGCTATTCTCCCTGCCCTCCAGCCTGATGGGTAACAACCCAGGCACAACCCTGGGGTGGGGGACGGAGCCTTACCGTACCTTGAATTGCGTGACACCCAGCCCAGGATCACACCGACCCCTCGGCCTGTGCCCAGCGCCGGGAGATGTATCACATTGTGACTACAGCAGCCAGGCATTGTGTGCTGGTGCGCTGTAAGCGACCTGCGCCACTGCTCTTGGTATTAAAACAGATGCTGCTAATTAAGCAGGTGAAGGAGAGCACGGCTGCAATCCTTTCCCCACACATGCAGCCGTCTCCCCTTGGGGCCAGCCTGGTGTCACTGAACCCACAGAGACCTAAGGTACCATCTTTCCCCAGGGACTGGAGGGCAAAGGGGAGGGCATCTGAGGAGCAGATTACAGAGATTTAGGGAGGGGAAGGTAAGAACAATTTGGGGGGCTACAGCCCTGTAAACAATTGGGGTACGTCCCCACAAACCACTGCTGCCAAGAGCAAAAAGCATCATGGTGAAAAGCAGGGGCTCAGGGGAGATGTCAGTGGGTGCCAGGTGCTCAGTGCCCCCGGGCATGGCTGGATGGTGGAAACTGATGGCAGGGAGAGGGAACAGCACCTACATCTGCCCACATCGCTGGAGTCTTGTCCCCACGCGGTTTGCCCGTGGCTACCCAGGCCTGGGCAGTGGCGAGGGCAGGCAGGGACCCCTGGCACCAGCCCTGCATGCCATAGTGTGTCACCATGGCTGGGCTGGGGCCAGTGGACAGAGCTCCCCGGGGCCTGGCTCGGTGGGTCACAGCTCGATGGGGCAGGGTAAGGCAGGCTGGGGAGACAGGGCTTGTCCTCAGCCTGGGGCAGCATGAGGAGGCCGCTGCCCTGGGATGAGGGGCTGGGTTTGAGCTATGGGGAAGGCATTGGGGTGGCTCCAGCTCCCCTGGGTGTCCCCTTCTATCCCCTTCAAGCCCTGGCCAGGGGAGCCCAGGGCCAGGCAGCCCCCGGCTTGGGCAACTGCATCTTCCCAGGCTGCAAACACAGCAGCTACTGGGAAAACAGCTGTTTCTGGCAAGAAAAAAAGGTATATAAAAACAGAAAAGGAAAACAAACACAATCACAGCTCTGTCTGTGGGCAAACAGGCTGCTCTGGAGAGCCACATCACTCTGCAAGCAGGGCAATGTAACCTGGGGCACGTGCTTTCCCTGTTGCACTTCATACAGGGATGCCAGGAGCTGGCACTGCTTTGGCTTAGGGGTTGGGGTTTTTTTTTTGGAAAGAAAAAAATGAAAGGGAAACAGCTTGTTTTTTAAGTTGACAGCTCTCTTGGAAAAAAAGTCGCTGAGAATGAGTGAATTAGTATAAATTGCAGTGCAGCTAGGGGCCAGACATCTGAAAGGTTTACAAACACTTGAAATTCCTACGAGGAAGTATTATTAGTTCTGTTATGTATTTAGGGAAAATGAGGCTAAGAAAAATTGCTTTGTCAACTAGATACATGTCTTGTAGGAAGCTAGATGGTGGTAAGAATTAAAATATCCCAGTTAGATAATACAATAACTTAAATAATTATATCCAGAAAATTACATTGAATGAGGAAAGTTACCTGTTGCTAGATCATATCATCACAGTCTGAATGGGGTCACAAAATCTTACTTTCAGAATTCCATATTTATTTATTTTTCAAATCAAGCATGTTCAGCCTGTGAAGGCCACATTCTCAATGTCAAGCTGGGTTCTCATTACAATATCTCCAACAACAGGGACAGAGGCATTTATTTAGCAAATTTCTGTTGATGATACATAAGCTGTGTGAGCCACAGGTACTTCAGCTGAAGCACAACAGAGAAACACCTTCCATCTTGGCACAGCAGGCACCACCAACCAGCGCACGGCTTTGTCAGGCAATGGAACAGCTAAGACTAAGACAGAGAGCAGATATGGTGTTGTGAAGGACCACTACCTAAACACCTTCTTACCAGCAAACCGTTACCTGTTCACAGATGCTTTACTTATGTTTCATTCTCTTAACGGTACCTTGTTGATGAAGTAGCAGAGTTCTGCAAGAAAGCAAGTAGATATTGTGGGCGGAGGTGATGGTGTTGTCAGGTTATGACTGCCAATCTGCTGTCAAAGGTAGAGGTGCAAGGAAAACCGCTCGCATTCTTGAAAGCTGTTGTGAGGCAGCACTCAGCTTATGGCATGGTTCTGCCTGCAGCTTAGCAGCTCGCTTGGGGGGGCGAGGGTTAGTGTGAATTACCAAGGTGATTGTGTAGCTGTAGGAACTGGCTCAGAAGATGCGTCTCAAACCTCAACAGCCTGGCAGACTACAAAGAGAAAAATAGACTTCTCCAGTGATGTAGAAGAATGGAAAGAAATTGCTTACAGGAGTACAAAGACATCTAATTGGAATAAAACAGAAGATAATGTGATAGGGAGAAATTTTGGCAGAGTGTATCAGAGAATAATTCCTGACAATGAATCTATTAAGCTGAGGTAGAACCTCTCAAGGGGAGGTAGCAGGAGACCTGTTGGTTGGAATATATAAAAGTAAGACTACAGGAAACATTAGAAACCATACAACTATAAAGGAAGATTCCTCTGGAACTACACCTATTCTAACAGTTCTTTCCCATCTATAAATTTATAAGCTAAGCTTTATAACTAGGAGAGAAGAGTCACAGCCATGATCATACTCCCTCACAGCTGCTTTACCTTTGGTTCTTAATGTTACTATTGCTGCTTACACAGCAACTGAGCTTTGGAATCATGGCTGTGATTTTGAATGAATTTGAAACCAGTTCGGAGGGTACTGCGCACAACGGAGAAGATGACAATGTCAGCTGGGAGCAGTACTTGAAAAGGAGAAACCTTGTTCTGCAGTTCCTGCACTCCGACCTGAACCTCAGCCACCTCCAGCACTACCGGAACAAAGTTGAGCTTTTGAAGAAGTGTTGCTTTTACTTGGAGATTGAGCCCAAACATGTGAACGTGACAGACCACAACCACGAGATGCATCACATTGACATCCTGGAAGTAATAGACCCCATCCAATGGGAGAGAATGAAGAAGGTGGGAAAAAAACAGACTGAAATCCAGCTGTCGCTTTTAACCGAGCTGTTGGAACAGCTGGAACGAGGCCGGGAGGAGCTGAGCTGTTGCATAGAGACCTGTGACATGGTATCTCTCCTCTCTGGGTGGGACATGATTATGCAGAGACTGTCCAAGCTCTCCAAGTTTATGGAAACTCTCCTTCCCTTGCAAGTGCCAGGAAAGCTCTATGTCAAGCGCCGTTTGGTGTCACAAGCAGATCTTGCGTCTATACTCCCCGCCATTAAGCTTTCTCTCTGTACAAAGACGCCACTGATTTTTGATCGAAGAGAATCATTTGCATACAAGGACCGGGTCAAGCTCAAGTGGTTTAGTGAAAATCAAGAGTCATTCCTCGAACCATGCCAACTGCACATTAAGTTACTGACAAATGGGAATCAGGCAGAATTGGGATACGGTAGGCTTCAGCCAGTCAGCTCCAACACATGCATAGTCCAGGACCTGCAGCCTGGCAGATCATACGAATTCACAATTAGAAGATCACGCACTCGCACATTTGTCTTTGCAGACTGGCACGACAGCATTACATTGAAGACAAAACCTGATGCTGTTGAAGATGCGGACAGCAGCGCTTGGGCACCAGAAGGATAAGGTGGCACACAAGAACATTTTTCTCATTTTATCCATTTAAAAAAGATGAATGAGAAAAATTAAACCTTATTTTTAAACATTTTGCATAGAACTGAACTCATTCTGTTTTCAACAGCAATTCTACAAGCACCTTCCCCAAATCGTTCCAGGTTAACAGTAACACATTCCAAATTTATCACACAAAAAAACATCCTTAAGCAGCATTTAGGACTCAACACTCATTTCCCACTGCCGGAACTCACAGGTAGGAGCAGCTAGAGGCAGGCAGTCTTGCAGGACACCTCGGATGCAAAGCACAGAAGATAGAAGCATCTCCATCACCTAGTGCTTTCCATCCATGAAAAGATGCACAGGGCCAGGTTCCTGCAACGGTGTTGGTTTGGGTTTTTTACCCCAAGTTATTTTTTTTCCCCACATCCTTTCTCCAAAACACCTGAACTGAATCCTGAGCTCTTCAAATCACTCACCCTAACTTACCTCTGGTTCCTCTTACCCTCTACACCCTGTGCCTTATAGGTACCTAAGGATGATTTCATGCTCACCCCTCTACAGTGTGTGAAAAGATCACTCTGAAAAACCAACTACAAACCAACCACCCCCCTAAGCCCCGACAACAAACAGGGAACATCCACACAACCGATATGCAGAAAAAAATCTTTTCTGCCCTGTACTACAGTTAATGATAATTTTCTTTTTTTACCATTTGGTTTAGTCCAAATATAGCTGTCCCCACACAGATTCTAGTTAAACCATCACATAAGCAGACCTTTTAGTTCTAAAATTTATTATTTAAATAAACTCAAATAATTTTTATGATCTTTATTCTGTATCGCTGCTCATCATCCCTCCACGATCCCCAGAGTCGCCTGACACAACACCCTGCCTTTAGCATCTCCAGCAATTCCGCAGAACCCTCCTCACCGCCTGTTCTAGGTTAGCTTTGAAGTCCTCATTTCCTTCCCCAGTAGAAATCCTGAGGCTCTGCTCCTTTCCCTCCATGTGCCAGAAGATGGTAGGGCAGGAGCCGTTATCTTTGTGGTGGAAGGCACTGGGTTTACAAAGCAGCTGGGGGTACGTTTTCAGCTGCATTTCATAAAACTCGTGGGACAGGAACTTGCAGATTCCTTTTTGCTGGCAGAGAAAAGGGGAGAAACTGAGGTGAACAAAACCCAAGAAACTGTTCAACTTGCAGCATCTTTTTGGGCAGGCTTCACCTGCAATGCCACTGTGCCATAGCTGGCACCAGGCAAGGGCATTATTCGTTATTCTAGGAAGGGAAAGCACTAATGGAGAATACCTGTTTTCCCAGCGGCTTGAGGCATTATCTGTGATGGAGTAAAGACAATCCACTTATGGGCTACACCACGTGGTGCTGTGTATCCAGCATCCCCACCTGCTTCCGGGAGCGCTCAGAGAGACACCTCCATGCCAAGACCCTTGCAGAAGTCATTGTTGACCACAGGCCACAGCTGTTTGTGATGCCTAAGCAAAAAAACCTCAACTATGAGTGTGGTGGCACAGGTGAAGGCAATTAGCTCTTTGAAAGGCTATTTGCACACAGACATTTGTTGCTCTTTATTTATGTTGCTATTACAGCAGTGTCAGCCAAGGACCACGCTAGGCATTAGATAAAGCCCAGCCTGTATGGGTTGCCCTGACCCAGGTGCAGGACCTGCCCTTGGCCTTGTTGAACCTCATGAGGCTCACATGGACCCACTTCTCGAGCCTGTCCAGGTCCCTCTGGATGGCATCCTGTCCCTCAGGTGTGTCAACCGCACCACTCAACGCGGTGTCAGCTGCAAATCTGCTGAAGGTGCACTCGATCCCACTGTTTCTGTCATTGATGAAGATACTGAACAGTACTGGTCCCAACACAGACCCCTGAGGGACAGCACTTGTCACTGATCTCCATCTGGACATTGAGCCATTGACCACTACTACCCTCTGGATGCGACCATCCAACCAATTCCTCATCCACCGAACGCTCCACCCATCAGATCCACACCTCTCCAATTTAGAGAGAAGCATGTTGTGGGGGACTGTGCCAAAGGCCTCAGAGAGATCCAAACAGGCGACATCCGTAGCTCTGCCCTTGCCCACTGAGGTGACATCTCGGACGTTTTCAACCACCCGGGGTTCCCGGCCAGGTGCTGCACCGACCGTACCCCCCGCTCGGCAGAGGGCGGCACAAGGCAGCTGCAAACCCGACTCGGGACGCTGCTCCGCGCCACCGCCCCGGCAGGGCCCCGCGCGGATTGGCTGCAGCGGGCCATCCAGCAAGGGGAGGTTTGATTGGTTGGAGAGGTCACGTGAGGCGGAGGCCCCTGGCCCTTCACAATAAACATGGAGTCGATCTTCCACGAGCGGGTGAGTGAGCGGCCGG
>NW_009646943.1:17728-29908 GCF_000708025.1 Charadrius vociferus
CCGGCCTTTAGAACGAGAGCTCGGTGAGGGAAAGACGGCGGCTGTTGGCTGAGGGAGGCGGTGAGCGGCGGCAGGCGGGGCTGTGCCTGCGCCCTCCACCCAGCCCGGCTTGGCCCGAGCTGCGCGACGGGCAGGGAGAGGGGAGAGCTGTTTAGGAAATCCAGGTTCGTGTGCTGCGCTTCTCCGTGCTTAACAGTATCTCCTGTTTAGGAGCACAGATGCTTCTATGAGCTGCCGTGATTTGTCTAGGTTCCCAAATACCACACACTTCTGCTTTAATGCTATTCAAATATAGTTGCCTTTTTTTATGTGCTTTGACAATGTCTCCGCAGCTTTATTGTGTTAAGATTAACACTAGTTTTTATACACTGTTCTCATGCATAATTATTGGTTTACATGGCAAATAAAGCAAGATAGCTGTACAGCCTTCTTAAAAAGAAAAACTAATTTAGTTTTCTGACATCTGTAGAACCTGAGGAGTGTTCTTTCAAACTAGGTTTGTGGTTAGTAAAACTTGGCAAGCACTGTGGTGTTAAACAGCTGCTGCTCAGAGGATGTGTTGGATTTCAGCCCTTATGGTCTCTGCTGCAGTGACCTTGAGTTCCAGTCTGGATTTGAAAATGGGTTCAAAACAAGTGTATCTTTCTCTTGCCTGGCCTATTGCATAATAAAATTGTAACTTTTTTTATGACTAAATTGCTTTCTAGTTTAATAACAAAACTGCTGAAAATGAAGTGACAGAACACAATACATTCAAAGTTATAAGCTGATTGTAATTTGTAGCTGCTGCAGGTTTTGGGGAAGGTAGGGGCACAGTCTTGGGAGTCTCACATGTGAAATGTAGCTGCTCCCTGGTAAGTTAGTTATGCAGTTATGAAGTTACACCCCAATGCCTGTTTTAAATTGGAGTACCAAATATTTTTATCTTGTTATTATTATTCTGGGAAAAATTTAGCTAAAACTTTGCCTTTTTTCATAAGGGGTATTTTTTCTCTCCCCATCCAGTGCACCATCTCAGCTTCTGTCAAAATATTTAAAGTGCTGCATGTATGTGCACACCCTCCACTTGAACCTGCACCCCTCAGGTGTTCCAATAAAAAGGCATGGAGAACATGTTGTGTTAATTTTCCTTTGTAAATGCCAAAGACCTAAGCAATGTGACATTTTTAACAGGGGAGGGACAGTTACAGAAAGTAGGACTTAAGGATGGGGCTTGAGGAGCCCCTGTCTCTGAAATTGGCCCTTTCTTTGATAAGATACAAGTGGTTGAAATCGCTGAAAGCAGGGCAGCAGTTTATATCGGGATAGGTTTCACCAAGGCATTAGGGCATTTCAGGTTATGGAAGGATGCAGTATTGTCGGCACAAGAAGAATGGAAGTTAATGTCTGTTTAAAAACTGTAAGATCAGTTTTCTCTTCAGCATTTTGCCTTCATATGTACAAATTCTGCATATGAAAATTAATGTTTATTACTTTAAGATTAAACTGTACAAATACAGAAAGGTCCTTTTAGTGAAATTAAGATTTAAGCCTGTAATACAACTCATTTTCAAAGTTTTTTTAATAGCTCTTTGTTTCTAAATCGGTTTCCTATAATTCTGGTGGAGGAAGTTGTGATTCTTGAGCAGGTTCTTCTGTTACAGTTTTATCACATGACCAGCAGCAGGGATGTGTCCCAAAGAGACGGGAGCTGGTGTTTAGTCTTGAGTTCCTTGTTGCGGCAAGGCCGTGAGCTGGAGGAGGTTTCTGGATTCCGTTGGACCCTGGCTGGGCAGCTGGTTTAGCTTTAATAACTCATTGCTCAGCTGAGTGATGAAGCCCTAGGAAGACTCTGTCGTCTGGGGTAAGGGGAGCTTTCCAGGTTCCTGCTGTAAGGGAGATCATGGGAGATCTCTGCTTACTATTTGGATGAGGCTTTCACAGAATGTTAAAGAATATTCCTCCAAGGTGTGCTCTTGCATGCTTCCCTTCTGTGGTTTTGGTGGGAGGGAGGGGTGTTTTTGTTGAGGGGTTTTAGTTTTGTTTTGAATGGAGTGCATGCGCATTAGAGTTCTTAATGTAACTAAAAATGAGGACTGACTAAAACAAGAGAAGCGCAGGATTTTAAAACTGATGTTAATCTTGTCTTGCACTTTAGTTATTTGTAAAGAAAGGTTGCTTTTCATGGGAAACTAGTTTGGTTGTTTGGGGGTTTTGTTTTTGTGTTTTTTAACAACGTGGTATTTTATCTGCACTTATGAGAATGATGGAGCCTGACATGCATTCATTCAGACTAGGTATTTTTGAATTTCTGCTACAAACTCATGACTGGCATTTCTAATTTACTCATGTTTAATTTGGGTTGACAGTCTAAAAATGTTGCATTGCATTTCTATTCTCTCCAAGGTGCTGGATATGTAACAAAGTATCTGAAGTGTTTTCCATTTAAATAGTTTATCAACAAAAATATTTTCATTTTTTAATATGCTAACTTCAATATGTTTTTTCTTGCCACCTCATCATTGTCATCAAGATTTTAGAACCAGTAGTACTAGCTTCTTTTAGCTAGTTCCTATACATACATTTCACGTGGAAAATGCGCTTTACTGCTTTTCCAGCTCCTAATCACTTTCTGGGCAATAAACAAACTGGTTATAACCTGAACTGGGTGAGTAACCTGAGATGAAGGAAATAAATTCTGTAGATGTATAGTTTTAAATCTCTCCAGAGTCCTAACAGTCTGCTTGTCTTCAGCATTGTGTGGAGAGCAGATTGCTGACAGCCACACCTGGCAGGGAAGAAAAGTTAAAAAAGAACGAGAGCATCTGTTGCAGGAAACATTTGTTACTGAGAAGCAGAGATCTGAACTGTTTCCTTTTCACGTGGTGGTAATTTTTGGAAGAGGACGGAATCCATTGTCCTGGTGGCAGCAGAGTCCTTGTGGTCCTTGTACGATTTGGTCAGGCCCCTGGTAAATTTTACAGTGTTTTCAAAAATAACATTTTTAGATGAAATTTATTTCCTTTGAGGAAATAGAGTGGTATGCGTGTTGGTTGGGATTTTTTTCCTATCAAATTGATGGGAGGGTTGTATTCTGTAGCTTGCAGTGTAATAGAGCCAAAGAATATGAGGCATTCTCGGTGAGTGGGGAGAGCAGGAAGTTTGCCAGAGTGAAATGGTTTAGTCATTTTACAGAGTAAAACATTAACGTGAATTTTTTGTTGTTGTCTTTGGTTTGTTTTTTTTTTCTCTTCCGATGTCAGCAAGAAGGCTCATTGTGTGCTCAGCACTGTCTGAATAATTTGCTACAAGGGGAATATTTTAGTCCTGTTGAGTTATCCTCTATCGCACAGCAGTTGGATGAGGAAGAAAGAATGAGAATGGCAGAGGGAGGAGTGTCTAGTGAAGAATATAGAACATTTTTACAGGTAAAATCTTAATTTGAGGTTGCTTGATATTTGCCTGAAATCTAATGCTGTGTAGCACAGACCTGCTATTCTTGCATAGCTAGAGAATGCTAATTTCCTAGTGCTCAAACTTAAGTTTATAGGCTTTTTCATTCATGTATCTTAAATTGGGGATTTTCAAGTGTTACTAGTATAGCTTTACAGTAATTCTACAAAAAGCTACATTATTTTCATCTTACAGGTAGGAAGGTCAGGTTTCACGAGGAGGATGATCAGCAATTTATCCTTTGTTTTTGTAGGCCAGTGGCAGAGATAGGAACAGAAGTTCCCAGTGCTTAAAGTCTTTTAAGCACTGAGCATTCCTAATTTCAAGGTTTGAATTTTTAATTAAGAAGCTTATTTGGGCATTGTAATCAGCCTTACAGACTAGGACATATTGAGTCGTTGCTTTAAGCATGTGCAGTTATATTATTTTCAAAACTGAATTATTTCTGACCTTTTATGCTTACACCCGTTTTCCCTTTTCTCCCTCCTAACCTCACGCTGAGCAGCAGCCTTCTGTAAATATGGACGATAGTGGATTCTTCTCAATTCAAGTAAGCACGGTTCTATACTGACAGATTTTTTTTATTTATGCAATATATGTTCTCTTATAAAATTTAAATGGCATCGAGCTTTTTCATCTAGTTTCTAGTTTATAGGCTTAATGGGATTAAGTGCGGGACTTCAGAGTTTTCCATTAAGAGCAGTGACGTGCACTTCTTCAGTTCATGGGCCCTTAAACACATAGGAGAAGTGTGGACTCCTGAACTGGGAAGTGACACCTGCTGGCAATAAGCTTGATTTCAAAGTTGCTTCTTATAGGCATTTCAGGTGGACACCTTGGCTCCCATGGACTACAGGTGGAAAATATCTGCATTCCAGTTTTTATAACATACTCTGGACACTTTAGAGCTGTTTTTTTCTCTGTTTTTTTTTTTTTTTAAGGACCATAAGGGAAAAGTAATTAATCAGAAATACTTAAACCAGAACAACAACAAAAAAAGGTATTGCACACTGAATTGGGGCTTATTTCTAGACTAGAGCTGTAGGCAATGCTTTGTACCTTTGGCTGTCTCCCAAGCTTTCAGAGGTGCTTGTCAGTGTTCCAGAATCCCTCGAGAGCCTCTCTTCCTTATGGCAGGACAGGGCTGGTTTTCTATTCAGTGAAAAACCATTAACAATGTGGCATTTCTTGTTTTCTTGATTGGGCTGCTTCAATATTGAAGCTGGAAAAAAAAAAAGCTTCCTCATGTTCTACTTTTTTTTGTCCTGTCATTGCTTTGCTCACTTGCTACATAGTTGGCTCACTGAAGGGAAGATGAGTTGTTAATTGAAAATTTCTTACAGCATTATTTCAGATAGCTTTAAAGAGTTATAGTAAAAGAGTTTGTGCTAATGTACCCAACTGATCCTGTGACAATCCAGTGGTGCAGAATTTCCAATAGTTGCTGTGGGGAAGGATGACGTTGTATTGGGGGGGAGGGAGGGCAGAGCAGTACATTGAGAGCGGAGAGATGACAATTTATGAAGTGTCTGTGGGAGGTGAAGTTACAGCTTTGTCTGGGGGAGGGAGCTTATTAACACATCTCAGTTAAATCCCAGTTTTGTTACTTCTCCTTAGATATAGTATGTGTATTATGTTTGCATGTGGATTCATGACAGCTGTGGTTTGAATAATGTGATTCCTAGGTTTCCTAGCAAAGTTTTGAAATTGAAGTCTTACGAAAACAATGCAATTGTTTCTAGCAGCTAAGATGGTTGTGTTGCTTAAATTTGATTTGCCTGGTTTGACTCACGAAAAGTGCTATTTTTTGACAGGTTATAAGCAATGCCTTGAAAGTTTGGGGTTTAGAACTAATCCTCTTCAACAGCCCAGAATATCAGAGGCTTGGGATCGACCCTATGTAAGACTTTTTTTCTTAACACCCTGCTTTCATTTTACAGAAAAATAGTACTCTTAATCTATGATGTAAATCTTCCTTTAAAATTACTATTTCAAGCTCTGTTGCATTCTGATGTTTTTATTATCCCCTCTGTCTTTAATGTTTTCCTTTTGGGGGTGTATATCAGCATCTGTCCTCTGTGCCTTCATGATATCTCAGTATCTGTGGCATCACAGGTATATGGAGATTTCAGTAATGTTCACAACTTCCTAAATGTTATAAAAGCAGTATGAGTACTCTGTAACATCAACAGTTGTATTTCTGAAATTTTATAAGTTTACATTGGTGGTAAAAAAGAACTTAAACGTTAATATACACTCCAATATTAGAGTATTTAATTTTTTCTGTACCTTTTGTTTTTCTTTTTACAGAAATGAAAAATCATTTATTTGTAATTATAAGGAACACTGGTTTACAGTTCGAAAGTTAGGAAAACAGGTGACATTGTCTTTTTTTATTTAAAAATTGAATTCAGAATGGGGGTGGAAAAGTGGTTGCGAGTAGACCATGTGTTGGCCTTTTGCAAGCTTTTGCTGCAATTTGCTTTAATAGTATCCCATATTAAAAAAAAAAAAAGTAAACATTTGTTATCACAAAAATGCCAGGTAGCATTTTATGAATTTTAGCCTGGGGAAAGACCCTAGGAGCAGTTCCCCAGTGAACCTGTCCTCTAGGGAGCTGCAGCTCCGGTACGGTCTCTGTGACGTCTCAAGCTCTTTTCTATTTTTCTGTATGAAAAATAGCAGAAAAAATTTACGGGGGGTGGGGAGGAGTAGGGAGTCCTAGACAAGGATTGGGATCCCTATAGAATGCAGACTTATTTTAATGCACTAAATTATTGACATTGTACAAATTATTTTGCTCATTTAAAGGGACAGTAGGTATAAGAAGTTCAAATTTCAAATGTATTAATATTTATGATATTTAAGAGTATGGTATTTAAGAGTATCCATCAGGATAAGGTTGGGGAAAGTAGAATCACAACTTTGCACCATTTTAGAAAACTTTCTGAAACAGTTGTATAATTAGCAGGAAATAATTATTAAAGGTAAGGGATGGCCATACAAGTATTTGGTCCATATATAATAACAACTCACACCCATGTCTGTTGTAATACCAGTGCAGTGTTTTATTTCGGTAGCCAGTCATTGTTCTGGATCATGCTGCATAAGCTTTTATGAGATGGTTTGGTGTTTGTTTTTTTCGGTCATAGAAAATGTTTATGAAATAAACTTTTAGATTCTACAATAGTAGACAGGAGTCTCTTTACCCATTTGGTTCGTTTTGCAAATAGTGGCTACATATGTTGTCATCCAGGTAAAAAAAAAATAAATTAAACTCACCTGTGAGTAAACAAATTAAACTCTACTGTTCTGCTTTAGTTTAAAAGTATGGCTAACGTTTACAGGAAATTTTTGTATATTTGATATCAAAAAGGCTGAATGGTCTCTTAAGTATGGGAATGTTCCTTATCTATACAAGCATGTTGCGTGGAATTTTGTGAGATAAAACATTTTGGGCTAGAATGCTAAGTTGGATGGGGGATGTCTTTTGCTTGTACATGTGGCTAGACAGTACTAGGTGTCTGTTATCTAGAGAGAAATGAGAAAAGGTAGACTAAATAGGTTGCATTAGGTTTGACCTGCTTCTCTTCTGTTACAGTTAAAGCAAAACTAGTTTACCAAGCTCCTCTTCCATGTTCCCTTTTAAAAGTTCATCTGTAATCTACCTATCATATTTGTTTATGTAATTTTTTAATTCCCCGCTCCTACACTGTTGGTGGTCTTACCCTTTCCTAGTGGCAAAGGGTGTTTTTGACAAATTAAGTGACTGAATGAGAGAGAGAATGGTAGATGGTCGCTTACCTATATTCCAGGTGAATTATAGTATGGGCCTGACTGCAAGTGTATGACTGCATATATGGAAGCTTGGGTAGATAACTGTTTTTGTGAGAATGGAGATAGAATCCTTCTGCTGTCTGAAATGATGCTTTCTGGTTAAAATTGGATAATATTGAACAAGGATGGTATAAAAAAGGTTCTTCAGATTGTTTGCGATATATGTGGGGTTTTAAAGGTAGAATATTTTGTCGTCCACGTTGAATATATTTTCTCTGTAGAAGAAGTATTATAAATGATTAATTGTCTTCTTCAGGGAACTAGAAATGGCCCGTATGTATTTATCTCAAGTGTCCCCTATTGTAATATTATGCTGTACTACCAGCATGTTAAATTTGAGTTAATTTTTCTTAATTTTTAAATTTAAAAATTAGCTCAGAGAGAAGTAAACAATAGTTTTAGCATCACCAGTTATTAAAGGCAGCATGTTTAATGAAAGCATTTCATGGAAAGAATTTAACTTCTGCTTCCTGTATCTGTTAATTTCTTAAGATCCAGCATTAACTTATGAAGGGTTTTTTCCTTCATTAGTCTCTGAACAGATTTAAAACTAGGATTAATCAGAATTTTAGAATGATGTCTGAAATGATTCTTCTACTATTACATTTTGATTTATCTGTTTGCCTGGTGCCAGTGTTCAGTAATGGGAGAGAGCATGCAGTCATTGCCCCTCTTTACATCTCCTCTTAGCTGAAGAGTAATTTGAAGGGTGACCTTTAGCAGCATAGGTATTGTGCTTCAAAAGACTTTTAATTTGATAATTTATTTTACTAGATTTATTCGGATATTCCATCATAGAAAATGACCACAATGTACAGAAATGGATTACCGAGTAATCTTTATGCTAATTTGTTCTCTCAAACCTTTTTTTTCTTAATTACAGTGGTTTAACTTGAACTCTCTCTTGATGGGTCCAGAACTAATATCAGATACATATCTTGCACTTTTCTTGGCTCAATTACAACAGGAAGGTAATAGTAACTTGCAGATGTTAAATCTCATTAATTAAAAGTAGGTAATAATCATTATTTATTAGAACTTATGTATTCAGTTAACTACCCTTAGTTTTATGATTGAAATAGTGAAATAACCCAAGTCCTTATAATGAAAGGTAGAGCCTTACATTGTAATAAATTGCACATCATTGTGTTCCATATAGTGTGCATTTTAGAGTGTTTATGCATGCACCTTAATGCTGTAGACTTACGATTTATTTTTCTCAGGTTATTCCATATTTGTAGTAAAAGGTGACCTGCCAGACTGTGAGGCTGATCAGCTATTGCAGATGATTCGGGTACAGCAGATGCAGCGACCAAAACTAATTGGAGAAGAGACAGCACAGACAAGAGATCAGAGGTAAGGTAAATAGAGATTTCATTTTAATGATGTTCAGTGTGACTGGTTTCCATGATTAAAGCTTACATGGCAACAACCCCCTTAAGACGTAATTAGAAGCACCTTTAGCGCAATATGCTCACTACTGTTGCACACAGTAAACTCAAGTTGATAGAGTACAAATGGTGTATTTTTAAGTGTGCAAAAATATCTTAATAAAGATTCAATCATTCCATGTGCATAAGTGTTGTATAGTGCAGATTTTTAACTTCATAATTAAGATATTTTTCCAATTAGGGTAAAATTGATTAGCAAACCTTACCAACCTACGGTTAATAGTAACCAGCCTACAACTAAGACTGGGTTGTGCATTCTGTCGTAAGTAGAAACGAACAAGAAACCCATATCTGAATTCCACATCATATAAACCATACAGCCTTCCCTTTTGGAATAATTTCATTGTAAATGTTGTGGTGCTGCTGTGTTGTGATGTATACTGCTAATACAAAGCGTCCTTGAAAGCATATAAAGTACTACTACTGCAATAATTTTATTACATTCTCATAGTGAAAAAATTGCATACTGATAAAAAGGCTTAAGGCTTTTCAGAGGAATTAATTATTATGTCTTCCACTCTGTAAAGGTAAATTGGTGTTGTAAATTGACAGAATAAAATCAAATGACTTGGCAGTAACATAGAAAGTGTGTATAGTTTACAGAGGATCTGTTGCTGTAGTGTGGTCATGAAAGCTTCCTAAGGAGACCACATGCACTATTTTCTGCTGGTGTAACTGTTTAAATAGCAATAGGCTTGAATCACGTGTATTACTGCTTTTTGTAGCCTTACTGTTTTTGAAGTTTTTCTTATCAGATTTTTGTCAAGATGTGCTTGGGTTTAGAGTTGCAGTATTTTCATTTTTACAGCTCTGCTTGCAGGTCTTTTGTGCTTTTTCCTGTAGAAATGAAAATATTTGTTTATATAACAGATTTTCACAATAGAAATGGTTTTTTCCAAAGTTCAATCAGCAGAAAATATTTACATTAAATCTCACAATAAAAGTTAGTATCATTTCTGTCTGAATTGTGCCATAAACGTATCGATTTCACAGGCTACCCAGAAGTGATGTGGATCAGGCAATAGAAGTTAACCATCCTTTCGATGGAACAGGCATGTTAGATGAAGATGAAGCGAATTTTCAGAGAGCCCTGGCTTTAAGTAGGCAGGAAATTGATATGGAAGATGAAGAAGCAGATCTTCGCAGAGCCATTCAACTCAGCATGCAAGGTGCAGTGCTCGTCCAAATTTCTCTTATAGCGTTTCTGTTGCTTATGCTTTAGGCAGCTACTGAAATCGGCCTCAGTCAGCCACTTTCTCCAGCATGCATCAAGCTCTCTGAAAAGACTGGCTTTGAGGCACAGGACAATCCAGAATGTCCTGTAGCTATCTCCTTCCTGCTTTTTGAAAAGTTGCACCTTTTGGGTTAGCATAGATCATGAGGAAGCAAGAACAAATTGGCAAAGGGTGGCAGGAGGGAAGGGAAACAGTCCTAAGGTGAGGAGGGAAGAGAGTATTACGTGAAGTTAGCCTAGGTGCTTATTTCTCCAGCAAGTCTCTTTCTTCCTCTCAAGTTTGAAGACATTTTCTTAAGCTATATTTCGTTTACTAACTTCATTTTACTGTAATTAGTAGGATGTGGCATGTTCTGGTTTTAGGTAGTCGTCGAAGTCAGTTTTCGGACTCATTACCACAGAATGTTCCTCAGTCGCCTCACACGAGTCAGACAGACTCCCTTTCTTCAGAAGAACTGCGAAGGAGACGACAAGCATATTTTGAAAAGTAAAGTAGTTGATAGAGAACTGCATGTGGAAGTACATGGCATATTTTTCAGTGCTTTTTGGGGCATGGATGGGTTTCTGACTGAGGTCCAGCTTAGCTTTTACCTCTTAACGTGTTTTCCTGACAGTACCTGAATTTTGCTATTCCCAGGTGGTTCCTATGAAGAAACCTGTAAATAACAGGGCGTCTGTTAGTAATGTAACATCAGCCTTGTGAAGAGAGAAAACGTACATGTCATAGAAGTATTTTAAATGAAATCCTGTATATTTCTGTAATTACCTTCCTGAAGAAAAGCATTCTTTCTCTAAGACTTTGCTTCTGGTAATGGTGCCTCTAATGTGCATCACATGAAAACGTTCTGTGATATTTTATGTTGCTGTTCTGGAGTACTTTCTTAATACACAGTTGAGGTATTGATGTGGCTTTTCCTTATCTCTGTCTCCTAGTGATGGAGGAAATAAACACCAGGGAGAAATGCTATGGATTGGATGAGTTAGACTTTGCATGAGAGGATGAGAGTGCAGAACATCTGAATTCTGGGAAAATAGTTGTGTGGCTTGGAATATAATGTTGGGAAGACAGGGGTCTGAAGGTTCGCATGGTAAAACGATTGAAGAGATTTTAGGTGTAGGGGTCTTATTGTAGCCAACAGTTTCTACTTCTCACTCTTGGCCTTCCTTAGAATGAAATAGCCTTGATACAGGTCTCATACTGATGTTAATCTTACTCTCATATAAATTTATAACACTTTCAGGCAGCAACAGCAGCTACAGCAGCAAGATCGGACCCCGAATCTTCACGATAAGCCAGCTCTAAGCTCAAGCACTCCAGAAGCTGACCCAGGTATTGTTTTTTAAACTTATTTCCAACACTGAAATATTTATGTCTCTTTCACCTTTGGATCGTGCCCTGTTTCCTAAGTTTCCTTGTCTGCCTACTCCCTCCCTCCAGCAGCTGTTCAGACTGTGTATCACAGCCATGACTCTCTCTGGCATCGAAGCAAAGGATCACTTTCTTGAAAAGCCTGTTCTGCTTTGAATGTCAATATCCTGTATCAAAGTGAAGAGCGTTCCTATTAGACCATTTGAGTTGTCTTTGCTTTTTGTTGTTTTGTTTGGGTCGCGTGTTACAAACTGTAATCTTCGGGATTTGTGCCAACAGTTTTTCTAGGTGACTTTTAAAGTTGTATGACAATGTAATAAACTTGAAGTAATATCTGACAAAACTGCTGGAACCAGTTTTCAGTAGAACATAAATGTGTGTAGGCCTTGCCAGTATTAAGTATTGGTGATCCAAAACTAATGTGTATTACTTGTTACAAACTGACCACTGTGGATAGAAAGCTAAGTGGAAAATGTTCAAGGATTTAAAAAAAACAAACCCCACAAAAACAAACAAACAAAAACCCCACCCGAAACCAGTTTTGGGGGTGGGGTGGAAACAGGTGGGTGTGTACAAAAGGAACAAAGAAAGCATTTAACTACAGTTGACAACTATCTCTGTGCATTAATTACAACTTGTATGCATTTATTTTCTTTAGGAGGTGATATGAGTGAAGAAGACATGCTTCAAGCAGCCATGAATATGTCTCTGGAATCTGTTAGAAACCACTTGAATACAGAAGAAGAGAAATGATACAACTTTTTTTCCCTCTTATTGTCAAAACACTAAGTCTCCATTATAATTTTACTGTGTGGATGTTGCACAAGCAGGGTTCATTTCAGAGTTCTGGAAGCAGG
>NW_009646943.1:29954-30875 GCF_000708025.1 Charadrius vociferus
TCTGGAAGCTGGAATGAAAGCGGGGCTGGAGGTCAGAGTTTAGAGGGAATCTGCAAATACAAAAAAGATTGCACTAATTTAGAAAACTGTAGCACTCCTACTACAGAACATGTGTTCCCAAGGGTAGATGTATTAAAATTACTTAAGCTATTCACATGAACAAAGTTAGCAGCTGTAACTTGCATTTAAAAAGCCAGTTTAAATTGTTTTGAAGAATTTTATAGAAAACACAAAAGATGCCGAAAACCAGCATCAACTAATTTCCTTCAGTACTAATGGAAAATTAGATACAAGTAGTAAGTTGGTGCTTGTAAATGACTAAGACCTATACAAGAAATCACTTAAAATCAGAAAAAGAATTAAATTCTGTTTATCTTAGATAATTTATTTTGTGGTTGTTTATTCTGAGTGACTTGATGTCAACTTTTCGATCCTGCTGTCCACTTTTGAAATGACCCATTCTGCAGGAATCCATAATTTTCATATTTTGCAATTAAAGAGAAGCTCTTCAGTGTATTGTTGATAATGAAGTTACTCCTGTGTCTTTCAGTGACTTCTGACCTTCTAACACTTTCTGGTTTTACTTTCAGTTCCAACTGTTAAAATTTTCAGATCCATGTTTAAAGTAGGATTTTTGCATTGCCCTATTGTCTTTTGGCAGATAACTTGCCTTCTTTGGTTTGGTTGTTTTATTTGTTTTTGTTTTCTAATGCTCTTTCTAGTTATGCCACTGTCTTTACTATAGAAGTAGCACAGAATCAGTTGAGTTAAACAGGTTTTCTTTTCTACCTCCTCTGGAGTCTTTTTTCCTCTTTGAGCTCAACCCTTCATTCTGGCCTTTCAGTATGAGAGCGCTGTAACTGAGTCTAGGAGAGGGGAGGAGGGGATTTAGGTGCCATAAAGTCAGTGCCACACACACAA
>NW_009646943.1:30923-37288 GCF_000708025.1 Charadrius vociferus
AATATTTATGTCTGTGTGGATGTTCTTTCTGAAATGCTTTTTATGAGTGTCTGTCAGAATGTTGCAGCTTTTTCAGGAATGGCCTTTATTCACGCACCTTACAATTTTTTATCATGCTGTTTCTGATCCTGAGAAAAATCGGGGAGCAAAGTATGTGAGAGAGCTTATTCTATAGGTTGTTAAGACATTTGCTTTGATATTGGGGATGAATGTGTAACAGGGTGACCAAACCTGACTTTCAACTTCAGTGCAACAATTGAGATGATTCATTTTCCTAAATGGTGCTTGAAATACACATTCTGTTTACATATAAATTACATGGGGAATATGTTGTAGATAGAGTATGTAAGCTGTAGTCCAGTTAACGCATTAACAGTTAGCACAGGCGTTCTGAAAATCTTTTGAAGATAACCCCAGATTTCTTTATCAAAATATTCTAAAGTTATATCATTACACAATAGTAACATTTTATTAAAATTAGTATGACATGAATGGTAGCTAGATGGAAATATACATTCAGCATCAAGTAGTACTGTACATGAAAGGGCTCTCACCTGCCAGTAAAGATTTGTTTACAGCAATGGTTTCTTGATAGCTTAGGATATTATTATATTATACATTATTGGACTAAAGTCTGTTTTCTTTAACCTGTGTGCTGAATTTCCACCAACATCACCAGAACCACTGGTATGTCTAAGACGATACGGATTTTGACATGAGACAGCACTACTTTTTAAAAACTGATTTTAAAATTTGTCTTTTTAAAATAACCCTGTTATGGACATTATAATTAATATCTGTAATGTCTCAAATTAATACAGCTAAATAATGGCTTTAAAAGTCCGTGTGCGTATATGCCATTTTGAAATGCTGTTATTTTTCAGGTTGTAAATTTCTGCTTTCAGTTTAAAACTTACATGAAACCGAAAACAGGAAAGGAATCTGTAAAGCACTGAATTATTTCTCTGCTTGTCTGTAAATTATCCACAGCTTTAATTTCCCTTTCTTTTGTTGTGCCATAAACTGATTCTGAAATAAGACTCTCCTTTTTATAAATAGGTTTAGGCTGGCAATTTGATACTAGTACTTGGAACTTGGACCTTTTATCCTCTGTTATAAGAATATAATAAAAATGTATTGTTTCTATAGCTATATAGTGTAGCAGCCCTATATTTAAAAAAAAAAAATCTAAGCCCCTTGAATTGCATTAACTGTAACCCATGACAATTACATGTTTTTATAATCACTAAAGCACGGAGGTTTGTGTCTAAACTTTCATTCACTTTGTAAGTTACGTCATCACCCAAGTGTTCTAATATGTGAAGAATATAGAGGAACAGTGCCTGAAAAGCACAACTGTGTCAGTCATTACAGGGCTAACCATATTCCTTTCTGTGTAGAAACATCATCATTCTACAAATACCAGTTTGATTTTCAGAGGAATGTCAAGGTTAATGAAGTAGGTGTACCTGTCTAGTCAAGCAGTTAAGAGGTAGCAATTAAGCTACGTATGTTAATTGCACCAAAGGAAAAGACTAATACTAATTGCTGGCAGTACGTATTTTATAACCCAGACCTAAAGTTCAGAATGTGTGGACCTGCCAAGAAGCTGTCAATAAAAAGCTGATCTCATTTTTTGTGTGCATTCTTTCAGTGATCAACAGTTCTCAACGTGGCTGAACTATGCTCATAAGGCATTTACTGATTGAGAGCGTGTTCCTGGTGTTATCTCTTCTGTCAAGCTGACGGGGTTTTTTCCCACATTGTAGCTTCAGGCCAAAGTCCATTGTGAAGGAGCAGAAATGGATTTTTTTTTTTTTTTAATTACAGTATGATATTTAAGGGAATTTCGGACTTCATTCAACAGATTTTTACAGTCTTCCTCATAGTGAACAGTCCATGTGATGTAATTTGTGGTTTTCTGCCTATAGAAATCAAAGGGGTGGGGGGAGAAATAGTGATACTTACATTAAATATCTTCCAAAATTAGTTCTGTAAGTATAATTCCGTAAACTGCTTTCATGGTCTTGTAAGGAGGGCAGGAGAAAAAAGTGTTGTAATGCAGTCATGCTTGAATGCAATTCCTGTCAGGCACAGCAGGTATAAATATGAGCTACTCAAATGCTCACATTTTCCCAGGCTTGACGCTAATTTGATACAATACTGGCTTACTCTCCTACATTTGGGCTCCTTGTTCCCTTCAGACAACTTCAGCAAGTTTAAATGTAATTTTCAGCTAATGTACTCTTATTATTTTTCATACCTAATTACTTTGCAGACTAGTTAAAACTAACCAATACAAAGTTAAATCTCCAATGTGTTTTAATGTTGGACTATTGCTTCTATTCCAAATCTGTAGAATGGCAGGAAGTTTAAAATGGCTTCTGCACATGCCTGCTAAACAATTCTATTTCTGTACCTCAGACAAATACTGTCATTTGTGAGTTGCTTTGTTTTATTACAAAACTGGCAGTTAGGCTTTTAAAAATGTATGTGTTACAGTTCTAAAATGTCTGAAATTTTCTAGAATTTAGTTAGTTTCACACGTAATGATGAAAATGTACAAATGGTGGCCTTTGTACTGAGAAATATTACAGGGAATGGGATTGGAGAACTCTAGAACTCAGGTTTACAAAGAAGTATTAATTGTACAATTCATGTTACCAGCACATACTTTTAAAGGAATTAGAAAAAAAGAATCCAAGGAAAAGAAAAATTGAAGTGGAAACTTTTCTAAAGGGTGCAGATATAAAACAAACAAATCCTGGGAAATCTTCATAGTTACTCACAAATAATTTAAAAAAAAAAAAGGGGCGAAAAATGTTTAACGGGTAATACATATATACCCCTTCCCCACATACACAATCAGTTGTTCAAGTAAGAACAATACTTTATATTAATACATTTGAAGTGGCCTGGTCCAAATATTCAATTTGTTAGTTGCAAATTAGTTGCTTGTTTGTGTTGTATCCAAGTTTGCATCTTAAGCATGAGCTGTTTTGCAATAAACTTTTTTTAACCTGTATACACACATTTTGCCTTATTTGCCTTTCAGACATGGAGGGAATGCTTTAGTATTTAATCTGCCACAGTCACCTCTTTCCCCAATTACAGCTCATCAGAATGTTAAAGTGTATGTGACTCTTCAACTGCTTTTACCAAACCAAAATATTTTTCCTTGCATTTTGTTAAGAAAAGCCAATAATTGTTACTACAGTTAGATTTTTTTTTTTTTTTTTTTCCAAATCCCCCCCCCCCCCCCCCCCCTGCCAGTATAGCCACTGTGTGGATTCAGGAGGGGAAACTTAAAGGGTTTGAACAGAAAGGGATGTAATATTTAAATACTACTGTGAGAAAAATAAAAAAATAAAAAAAAAAAACAGGAGAAAACTCTTTATATTGTCTTTAAAGCATGCAAGCACTGATAAAATTTTATCTTTTGCTACATGAAACCCAGTGTGTACAAAACAGTTTAGAGTTAGGATTTTGTAAGGTATAATTTTTTTTCTTTTCATCTCTTGCCTAATAGTTGTGTATTTTAGAAATCATTTTCAGTACTAGATTTTTCATCTTGAGACTCTGCTTTCAGTATCGTGTCTTTGGCTCTGGATTCCTATACAATTTTTGTCTCTATTTTGTGTATATAAAGCATATAACACTGAGATTAAAAAAAGGAAAGGTGAAATGCTTTGTCATTGTTTTGACTGGAAAATGGTAGTGCTGTTTGGTATTTTGAAAATGCTCTCCAAATAGGCACGAATATATATGGTTGTATTTGATATAACTGTTTTTTAAATAAATATGATTATAGCTTCTAATGGTTCTCTCTTGACCGGAGTATTTACAGATGTGCTTTCCCTTATATGTGGATTGGGCACAGAATCATCGACCATTAAAATCTCAGCTTTGATACCAATGGGCTTTGCACCAGAAGTTGTGTATTTACATTAGCAGTGGGGTAATTTTCTGTTGCTCAAAACTGACATTTTGTCATCTCTGATGTCTTTTCATCTGTTGATATTCCGAAATTTATGTAAAGACATTCCCCTTAGGAAGAAAGTTGGTGCTGACTATAGTTATGCTACATCTTTAAAAATTGTATGCTTTCCAATTTTAAAATAAGCAAATGTTTGCTGTTTTGCTACCAGGATACGCATCCTTTTTGTGGCACAATGCTCTGTTTTTGCAGCTTAGTGAAGCCACAGAGTATGCTGGATGATTTCCGCAGACCTTTATCAAGAAGAGATGAAGCCAGTCAGCCCAAAAATGAATTGCAATGCTAGTTAGTTAGTTTCTAGTTTTTCAAGAGTAGTACTTTATTGACGTTTTGCCTTACTTGGCATTATAAAATGAACCACAATAGGAGATATTTTTATCATCTCTAAATCTTTTTTAAAAGTCTGGAGGACATCCCTGATCCTATTTGAAAAATACTAAGAGTTTCCAATAAACATTCCAAACACTACTGGAAAAGATGACACATCTTTTATCTCCTGTAGAGCCAGGATCTTGTAATCTCATAGACTGTGACAAAAACAGGTCTAAAATAGTTGTGATGATAAAATCTGTCCTCGGATGAGTAAGCCGTTCATTTTTCTAGCCCGAGGAACAGTTGTGAAGGAGCTTTGGGTACAGGCTGGGAAGCTAGGATCTTCTGGAGCTGCAAGGGGAATGGGATGTTATTCATTGTTCAAAATGTTCGAAAGGCTGAGAGAGCTGGGACTCTTTAGCCTGGAGAAGAGAAGGCTGAGGGGAGACCTTAGTATTGCTTACAAACATCTAAAGGGTGGGTTGAAGGAGGATGGAGCCACACTCTTCTCGGTGGTTCCCAGTGACAGGACGAGGGGCAATGGGGGCAAGTTGGAACATAGGAAGTTCTGTTCCAACACACAGAAAAACTTCTTTACGGTTCGGGTGACAGAGCAGTGGCACAGGCTGCCCAGGGAGGGGGTGGAGTCCCCTTCTCTGGAGATTTTCAAAACCCGCCTGGATGCAGTCCTGAGTGATGTGCTCTGGGCAATCCTGCTTTAGCAGGGGAGTGGCACTAGATGATCTCTAGAGGTCCCTTCCAACTCTAAAAATTCTGTGATTCTGTGAAAATGGCGTTAGGAGAGCTTATAGTGATCACGTCAGATAGAGCTCATCTCCCCAGGAAAGTGTCGTTAACTGGATGATGCAGAAGTCCTGGGAATTTAAAGTCCCTGACTTGGGAAACAGAAGGAAAGACATGGAGGAAGGATGAACCACCCAAAACAGTCTCAGCTCCTCTCTAAAAATGTTAAGATTTCACCGGTGAAATGCGCTTTCTCCTCAGGTTCATTTTACCACTGTTGTGGTGCTTTAACTATCAATCTTTTTTATGTAGTTATTAATGTGAAGCTAGCAATGAGCTAGCTGCCCTGTATTTTATTTCTGTTGTTGCCATTTTTTTTGTATCAATATCATTCTTACTGTTTTAATATTGCATTTTCCGTAGCAGTGTAGTACTCCTTGTAGTCCCTCATCATTTTAATTTCATTTGATCAAAACCAAAAAGAACTTTGACTCGGACCCGTGTCGGCATTGTGGCTGGAAATCCAACTAAACCTCTAGGTGTGTTCTAGATTTCTTCCCCGACTGCAATAAAATATCCGCACTAATGAATCGATTTCCGTGTTTAAATTTACTCGGTAACACGACTACCCTTGGGAAACGGTGTCTTTCAAACTAGCACAGTAAGTAAAGCAGCATGGAGAACGCCTATGTTTATATACCAAGCTGGTATTGACACCAATACAAATTACATGTAATAAGAAAACATAAAATAAGTAAGTATAAAAATTACGATCCTTTACCCAATTTAAAAATAGTCAATTTGGTCCCATACGTGCACGAGCACGTGCGTGCCAGGCAAAAAACGAACCACCCGATGTAATTTTCAGGGTTTTGTGAACGCAACAGGATAAAACCTGTCTGAAGTACCTCAGAGGAACGCCCGTCTCCTCAGCGGAGGGGGCCCGGTGTTTCAGGAACATGCCTCATTTGTAAAAACACATACTCGAGCACAAGACCTCTCTATTCCCGTAGCAGTTGGACGCGGCGTTTCGTTAGTGGCGGATGCCCCGGGCAGATGTATGTCACCGGGCTGGGGTTCCTCCCCTGCCTCAGCACAGCACAGCCACCTCAGAGGAACGCCCGTCTCCTCAGCGGAGGGGGCCCGGTGTTTCAGGAACATGCCTCATTTGTAAAAACACATACTCGAGCACAAGACCTCTCTATTCCCGTAGCAGTTGGACGCGGCGTTTCGTTAGTGGCGGATGCCCCGGGCAGATGTATGTCACCGGGCTGGGGTTCCTCCCCTGCCTCAGCACAGCACAGCCATCACC
>NW_009646943.1:37562-151270 GCF_000708025.1 Charadrius vociferus
GGCCGTGAGGGCGGGGAGCCGAGCGGTGCTGCTCAACCCGGGCTTGGTGCCTTTCGGGCGAGCTGCTGGCCTTGTTTTTGTTTTTGTTCCGCCTCTCTGACCTGGAGAATAATCCTATTGCCAGGCTATAATAGCAAAGGTAAACCCCTTCTAGGTTTATTGTTCGGAAGTTTCTGAATTGTGTGAAGCGTTGTGTTGATCAGTAGTGAAAGCACACAAACAACGCTCTTCTGCCATCCTGTTTGCTTAGTTTACCTAAAAACCCGTTTGATCAGCTGCTTTTAGAGTGGTTTCCTAAAACTGCGGAGTGGTATCAATACAGAAACTTTTTTTTTTTTTTTTTTTTTTTTTTTTGCCACGGGTGTGATCTAAGCCTGACGTGTCACACAGGCAAAGGCCCAGTGTTTCTGATGTTGTTGTGTATATTTCAGTTGGGCCCAGAGAAACTCTGTCGAGTTCAACTGTTCTCCTACAGCTAAGTAGGAGAACATGGCCCTTGTTTGATAGGGATTAGAAGCTAGGATGATTTATATTTAAAACAGAAAGTTGCAACAAAAAAAGCTGAGACGTTAAAGATAGATATTCAATAAAGTAAATAAATTTATTCTAGACTATAGTCTTTTCTTTATATTTTAAATCCTGCCTTTTTGTTACGAGTTTTTGAATAAAACTGTGATTATTCTAGTAAAGCAGTTGTGTAACGTGGCAATAAATATCAAAAAGTTAATACCACTAGTATTGCTTACTATCTTGAAACTAACCTCTTGAAAAAAAACAGCTTCCTCAAAGCAGTGTTAAGAGTAGCTACCACAAAAAACAGACTTCAGAATACTCATCTTAAATGTGAAATCAAACAATTCTACTTTGTTCGCAACTTCACAACTATGAAGCATTACGAAATACCGTATAAAACTTGTTGGCAAGCTGATACTACTGGTCTCATATGGATGGGTTTTTTGGTATACAGGTACAATGCTCAGAAAAGAGGAATTTATTCTGATAACTGTGAAGTTATCTTTTTTTTTTCACTTTTCTGAAAGACTTGCTTAGAATTGGTTTAAATTCCAAAATCCATATTAGTTTAGTTTGGAAACTTATTTTATGCTGTTAAACTGTATAGTCATCTAGTGCATTTGTTTTGCCTTTTTAAAAGGTCAGTTGAGATTCTGAATCATGCATTTGTGCTTTAGTTTGTGCAAGAGAGATGTGCTGATGTTCAGTAGCTACTTGTAGGTGTAGTTGTCTGCTAGATATTGCTGTGAACAACTTCTGTTTTCTAAAAATGTCAAAGAAGTACATTTTTGTGGGTTACTAGCTTTGAGAGTGTAAAAAATTAGTGGCATCTAAGTACTCTTCTGTAAAGACCTTTAAATACTATGTGGTCTAAAGAGTGCTTTTTGAACAGTTCCTTTTTTTTTTTTTAATTTCCTAGTTTTCTAATGTTTCCTAATTTTTAACACGATCCCTTACATTCAGTTCTTTGACTGCCATCTGAACTGAAGATGTTTGAAGGTGTTTGTGGATTATAGACTTCAACATCTTCAGTGTAGCAGTTTGCATGGGTAGATTGTTGCATCTGCAGCACTTGAGCTGTGTCAGTTTTAAACAGCACATTGAAATGATGAAATACAGTATTTACTTGAAAATTGTATTTATTTCAAATTTTGAAAAATTGTCAAGGTTGCTTTATAGTCAATTCAGGATAATTTTTCATTAATAAAAGGAAATGTGGTATTTCTATCTATTAAAAATGGGACTTTGGAGAAGTAAACAGCCTATTTGAGGAAGGTTGATCATTAAAGGAAGAGTATCCAGGAACAGAATTATGTGGTTTTGTATTAGATAAACTGGTACGGTAGATGGTGTCACCTTTGTAAATGAAAGGGACTCTTATGGGGGTTTGTGCCTTTATGTAGGGGCTGGTGTTTTGTTGTGTGCATTATTTCGTGAGTTTTGTTTGGTTTGGGTCTTTTTTTTCTGAAAATTTAGTGACTGTTGTGTGTATTTTATGGAATTAATTCTTGTTTTGAAACTTCACATGAGATTACTGAGAAGCACACAACTGTCATGCCAGGGGCAAAGTCCTGAATGAGAAACAGATTCAGTGACATGAAATAGTCAAGCAAAAGCTTTTCATTTGCCTTAATTTAAAGCTTAAATCCATACTCTTCTGTTAGTTTTGTGATCTGACTTAAAGCTTGGATAAAAGGGAACTAAATTAGGTTAAGAAAGACACTCTGGTCTGAAAAATAATTCTGATAGTGTTCCCATAAAAGCAGTTTTTGATATTTACCTGGGAATGAACACTGAGACAGTCTAAAGTAAGATACTTATTAATAATTGTGGTCTTAACTGATGTTTACTTAACAGATTAAAAGTAGTTTAATAAAAACAAAAAATTTCACTTTCTTTCAGATGCAGCAACAGAACTCCATGTGTCCAATTCTAGACTCAGAGAAATAGAAAGCATTAATGCAGCACAAAAGTTTGAAGTAAGAACTTTCGGAACACTACTGTAATTAAAAGCAATAAATAACATTTGTTTCTTGGTGAAGTAGTGCAAGTTGTTTGTCTTTGTGTGACTCTAGAAACAAGGGTGACAGTGGTGTTAGAATGTGGCTCTTTTTTTTTTGGTGACAAACCACCGTCACAGATAGGGGGTTACATTTGTTTGTTGGAGTATGCATGTGGTGCAGACTTTCATCTTTTTCTAACTGCAGCATCCTGTGACTGTTCCTGCTTACCATGTGGACTTGGGCTGCAGCAATAGACTTGGCTCTGAAAAGCTTGCAAATGCAAAAATCTTTTAAGTTTTCATAAGTTTTAGCTGATAAAGAGTTAAAATTGGTCTATAGCATTTCTTACATGACCACAAATAAAAGGACATCTGGAATGCCCAGTTATGCTGGACAGCATGTCTTTTGCAGCAAGCTTCAATGTATAGAGTGTACGTGTTCCCTGATGCAGTTCTCTGTCTGTGTTGCCCTGCTGTATCGTCATTTCGATGTAGCTACATATGCTTGTGCTCTTCCAAAACTGCTTAGAAATCCCATGAGCCCTTGTGGAAAGTGACTTTGTGTACTTTTACAAAGGACTTGTTGGTCTTGCAACTTTATTTATGGTCTGTAAACCAACAACTTCCATGTATGTCTTCAGCCCTAAAGAGCACCGGGAAGTTAAGACAGTATTTTGGGGAAGTAACTGTTCCTGCTTGTCCTTTTTCTAGACTTGTGCCATCTGCTGTTGGCCAATTTCAGAGCGAGAATCCTGGACTGCATGGATATTGGCTCCAGTTTGTGCTCTGTGGCTGTTCTTAAATTCTACCTGTGGATCATGCTAAGATGTAGTTCAGCCCTGAATTTTTCTTCTTGTTATTTACCTCTGGTCACCACAAACCTTTTTCTGAAATTGAGGTAGAGTCCGTGCCATATAAAAATGGAAAACTTGGACATGAACGTGATTTTTGGGCCCACATTTGGAAGTTACTGTTACTTTGTGTTTTGAGTGAAATAACATGAGAAATCTGTACAATTTAATTGATTTCTCTACTCTTCAGCAGACTTACATCTTTCTAATTCTGTAAAAACCGTTCTGAGTTTATCAACATTCGTTTCTCATTTTTGTTAGAACGAGAGACTGAAAAAAGTTTGTAGTGATTTAGAAGAAAAGCATGAAGCAGCAGAGCTTCAAATAAAGCAGTTATCTGTAGAGTACCGAAATCAGCTTCAACAGAAAGAGGTAGGACACAGTAAAATATTTGAGTAAGTATGTCCAATAAACATATATATATTTTGCTGTTTAATCTCTTTGTTATTGTATCTGTGCTTTTTCAGTGGAAGGATTGGTCAGTTATGCTTTCTTGGTTTGTTAATGTAGACGCTGAGAGACTAAGACATATATTTTGTTGCATCATGTAGTAGAAACAGAGCTGCCAGGAAATAGTTGAGCCAAGAGCAAACTCTCTGGAGGGCAACAGGAGCAAATTCTCATTTGAAGCAGTTATATTGTCTGTGGATGTCATAATTATTTATCTTAATGTATACAATTAAAGGGAACAGAACTAGCTTTCATAATTTGTCCCTTCGTAATGGAAACATCAGCTTTATAAGCTATTGTGTAACGTGCGATATCATAGCCTTTTGAATGAAGACAGTTGCCAACATGTCTAGAACTACACAAAAGGAGTTTTATTTCTGCTTTATTTGTAAATGCATGTGGGAACTAAAGGAAGCAGAATTTTGAGATGTATAGAATTCTGGTTATTAAATACAATGATAGAGTTGTTATGAGAAAATTGCATAGAGCTAACGTCAGTTCATTGTAAATAAGTAAATTTTCAATACATTGAGTTGTTAAGCATAGAAGAAAACAAATGTAATATAAGTAACTGGGGGAGCATCATATATTGCTTAATTTTCATATCTGAATACCCTCTTCAAACATTTAAGGTTTTTGTACAACCTGTTAGGCTGAATCTTGCTGATAGTACTTGGGTACCTTGGCTGCTGGTAAAATCAGCCAACACTTTTAGTGAAGTTTTAGGTAACTGAAAACTATTAAAACTTTTAATATATGTCATTACCTGAGATACTTTGTAAAACATCAGCTTAGACTGCTTTTCTCCCTTAGCAGTGTGCGGGTTTTTTTCATTTTCTTTTTAGTGAAAGTGATCAGTAATTTGTTCGGGGCGGGGAGGGGGGAGGCGGGAGGCGGGGGGCAGAGTTGTTTGGTTGGGTCACCTTTCATAAGGCCACAGGGGGTAAAGTAGAGTGCATTTTGATATTCTTATTGAAACAATGCATTGTGTTCTGTATATTCAGGTGGAGATCAGCCATCTAAAAGCTAGGCAGAATGCACTACAGGAACAACTGCAGAAAGTACAGACGGCTGCTCAGTCAGCACAGTTAGGAGCTGGTGTTCTGCAGCCAGCCACTACATCAGCTTCCTATGTTCCAGTGGTCAGACATTCCTCAGGTTTTGAAGGAGATGACATGGATTTTGGAGATGTAATATGGTCACAACAAGAAATAAACAGATTGTCCAATGACGTTTCTAGGCTTGAATCTGAGGTAGACCACTGGAAGCAGATTGCGCTGGTGAGTGGTTCCCCTCTGTCTTTACCCTCCTCTGTCCCTTCCAAATGAGTGTTTTCATCGCACTTGTTGTTTTTGGAGCGGGTCTTTTGAAAGTTCATGCTGTACAGATTCTGGAAGCAGCATGATTTGATGAAAAAGCTGAAACCTAATGATCTTTTAGTTATTTTCTTGCTGTCACATGACTAGGGACACATTCAGTGACTAACTTCCAAATGCTTTTTTGTGATGCTTTTATGCATGATTTGTTAAGTTAGGAAATGGGTTTCATAAACATTCATCTAGAATGCTACTTAAGCGTTTAGTTTTTGTGCAGCCTTTCAAAAAATACTTTTTTTTCTTCCTGGCTGTGATATTCATTATTTATTGACAGCACAATACTGTTCAAAGTGATGGTTGGATACTTACATACTGCTTTTACTTACTGTTCTCTCAGTCCTTGATATGTCAGTTGTAATTCATGGTCTGCTGAGACAAGAAAGAATATAATCTTTTAGCTGTTGTTGATGTGAGTCATCATTTTTCAAGCTGCAGCCTGATTTCAGAGGTATACTTTTCCCATATGGAAATATTTGAGTAAAATTAAGCAACCTTGTCTCATTAGGTGCAGTAATACCCTCCGCCCTCCACTTTTACACATATGTGTGTAATAATTTAAAAAAATACATGGAAGATTAAAATGTTTCCATTAAAATGTCTTTTTTTTAATCAAAATTACTGTGGGATTGAATTTTACTTGACGTTAGCTTTGTTGTTTTCTACTTTTAAGTATCAATAGAGGAAGCACTTACATGAGAAATACATGTATTTATCACAATTTTCACATGGATATGTGATTTTTCTTTTCTCAGTCTTCCAAAGTGCAAGGGACAAATGATGCTGAACAAAGTGAAATATGCAAACTGCAAAATATTGTTAAGGTAAGATGGCAATTTTGACAAACTTGTCTTCTCTTATGCTTTCTTCTTGATGGTTTTGCATATGGTCAAGTGACTTGTGTAGTTAGAATATTTACAACACTAGCACTTACATTTTCTCTTTTAAAAATGCATGCGAGCATGTCATTGTACTGCTGACTGAAATGTTGCTGTGCTATATTTAAAAACAGTCAGTTATTCTGAGAAAGGGTATTTATATGGTTTGAGGAATGTAGTAAGTAAGCTTAAAAGAATGACAGTATTTAGGAGGGTAAATCACTTTTAGAAGCTGTTGATGACTTATGAGACTGAATTTTAGATACACAAAATTTCTCCCCCCTTCTCAGAAACATCTTGCCTTTTTTCATTGACAATGCAGAATACAGTTTTGCGTGTCATCCTGGAAAGTTACTAGAAACATGTCGTAGTGTATCCACTTCCTATGAAAGAGTTGTAATCTCTCTACATTGGTTTAATATTTGCTGTTGTGTAGAGCATGCTGTTTGTGTAAACATATTTTTAAATGGAATGTCTTTTAACATGTTTAAAAAAAATTCAAACCAACAAAAGCCAAGAAACTTGACCTCTCCTGTGAGAAATCCTTTAATAAATCCTTTAATTTTACTAAGGAAATTTTTTTTCTTTCTTTTGTATTTTTTCTTCCTTAAGCTTCTGCACTGTATTTCACCATTCTGTTTCTCTGGTATTTTAGGAGCTGAAACAGAATTTAAGTCAAGAAATAGATGAACATCAACATGAACTTTCAGTATTGCAGGATGCACACAGACAAAAGCTAGTAGAGATAAGTCGTCGACACCGAGAAGAGCTGAGTGAATATGAAGAGCGAATTGAAGAGCTTGAGAATCAGTTACAGCAAGGTCTTTACCACATGCTTTCTTTTTTATTTAATGTACTTTTGATTAAAGCATCAAATATGTATGTAACAGTGTAATAGATATCAAATACATGATGTTTAGGAATTTGAACTTCAGTTCAGCTTCATGTTTAAGACATGCATGTCCTAGTATCTTATATTCACTGTGGTTGGCTTGAACACTGGAATTCTAGCATTTGATCTTCTGATGTATATCCGTCTAGAGGGTCATTTTCTATACATATCAAATGATGTTCTCTAAAATGTACACTTCCTGGTTTTTTAACTTACGCTGAAGGTAGGTGTGGACAAGACATACAAAGTTGAAGATAAGAAAATCTCAGCACAAAAATAATTTTGGTGAGAAGTGCTATATACCAATTGGGTTACTTGACAAAAGCTCAAAGATTGCCATAAGGACCACACCTTAGTCTGTGGCTGCGTGGCAGAGCTCAGAGGGTTGTGATCAGTGGCACAGAGTCTAGTAGGAGGCCTGTAACTAGTGGTGTTTTTCAGGGGTCATTACTGGGTCCAGTCCTGTTCAACATATTCATCAATGACCTGGATAAGGGAATCGAGTGTACCCTCAGCAAATTTGCTGATGACATGAAGCTGGGAGAAGTGGCTGACACACCAGAAGGCTGTGCCGCCATCCAGCTGGAGAGTTGGGCAGAGAGGAACCTAATGAAGTTCAAGAAGGGCAAGTGCAGGGTCCTGCACCTCGGGAGGAATAACCCCATGCACCGGTAGAGGTTAGGGGCTGACCTGCTGGAGAGCAGCTCTGCAGAGAGGGACCTGGGAGTCCTGGGCGACAAGTTGACTGTGAGGCAGCAATGTGCCCTTGTGGCCAAAAAGGCCAGTGGTATCCTGGGGTGCATTAAAAAGAGTATGGCCAGGGGGTTGAGGGAGGTCATCCTTTCCCTCTGCTGTGCCCGGTGAGGCCACAGCTGGAGTACTGTGTCCAGCTCTAGGCTCCCCAGTTCAAGAAAGACAAGGAAGTACTGGAGAGAGTCCAGTGGAGGGCTATGAAGATGGTCAAGGGACTGGAGCATCTCTCTTAAGAGGAAAGGCTGAGACCTGCGTCTGTTTGGTCTCTTCCAAGCCCTACTGTTCTGTGATTTTGTGTCAAGAAGCTCAGTAGTTCTTACAAGGAGCTTTTTGTTGTCTTGTAGGTATTTCATATTCCATAAAAATAGTTATGTCAGTTGGGTTTCCTTTAGGGGCTTCTTTGCACAAATACATAAGATTTGCCTGTAAACCTCTGTTTTATTATCTGTTAAAACTTGGACTTCTAAAGAGTGTATATTCTGCTTTTGGAAAGAGAGTTCCATTTTCTTCTTGGAAAGAAGGGAAATAATTTCACAGCCTCCTAATTTCTAAGGGAAATTTTGATAGGGAATTTATTTCTTAAAATGAGATGCCTGTTAAGATGTAATCTGTCTTTTACTGCACATACTATATATACTGCACGTATGTACACTATCAGGACTAATTTAATGAAGTCAAAGACAGGAATCCCTTATCTTTTGCATTCCAAGTTATCTGTGAAATAAATACTGCTCACAGCTTTTGAAGAATTAGAGTATTTTATATTTTTGTTTTGTTGGTTCTTTTTGACAACATAATACAGACTGGGGCAGGGGCAAGTGTTTGAGCTTACACTGAAATGAATTCACAAGTTGTGCTTTTTTTCTGTTTTTTTTTCTGTATGTTTTTGATTACATCTTTTTATAGTCTCTAACTTACCTGAAAATTACGTTGTGAGGGTCATATAGAACTATGAATGTTACAATAGTATGGTGGATCTGTAAAAACATCAATTCTTCAAAATGAGATCTGTAGGTGAAAAACTTTGTGCGTTGCTTAGCAAACACTAATTTGTAGCAAACTGTTCTCTAACCATTCAGCAGCCTTTTAAATTTAATCAATTAAATTGTAAACAGGGATTTTGCATCAGACTGAATTAGATGGGGTTTGATAAATTATGATTAGAAAATTGAGAGATTCCAAAAACGGATAAATTCTGTTATCTCCCCACCAAGAGGTCAAGTATATTTTAATTAAATTATGAAAAATGTATGTCTTGCAACACTTACCTTTTGAACCAGGTCTGTGTAAGTATTTGAAAAGCTGCTGATCAAACCAGTAATATGTATAGCGCGGCTTTAAATGTTAATTCTATTTAAGTAAGCTTTCTCTTGATGATGATTGTGTCTTTGGTTTAGACTATCTTCCTCTGTCAGAAGAGGGGGTGGAACAGGAGACTTTTAAGTGAAAGATCTACAGTGGTGGCACTGGTTAATATTGCAAACCATCTTTTTTTTGCTTTTTAGGTGGTGTGAGCGCTGATGCCATGGATGACTCTAAAATTAATGAACAGAAAAAAAATGTTCAGAGTCTAGAAGGAGGAAAAGTAGAAGAGTTGCAGGTTGTAAAGGACCTAGAGGATGAAATAAGAAAATTAAATCACAAATTGTCTTCTGCCAAAGAAGAAAACAAAATTCTTCTGAAAGAGCAAGAATTGGCAAAGGTAGAAAAAATCCAAATAACACAAGAATATGAAAATCTTAAATCGGACTTTAGTATGCTTCAGAATTCTGTTGCAGAGCAAGATGTTCTCCTGAAAGAACAGGAGAAGAAGCTCCGATCAAAGACATCACTACCAGAAGATGTTGTCAGACTACAGCAAGCCCTGTTAGGTACAAAGATGATGATTTTTATTTTTTTTATTTTTAGTATGCCTTCACAGGTTTGCACTTTTAATGCTCAGAATTTATTTTAAGAATTTGGAACTGAATATGAGAATATGTACCTTTTAAAAGTCGTGGTTTAGAAAAGGGTCAACCATTGAGGTAAGGCTAAGCAGAAAAAAGGCATAATTAGGACTAGCATGATTAACATAGGGGTTTCTGATTAGGTAGGTGATCATGTCTGCCAACTGTTTAATAAGTTTTTCTTTCTTTAAAAGTAAGTAAGCCCCAGTAGAAGTTGTTTGTTTAAATTCTGAAAGTACATTTTTTGTGTGTAAAGGCAGTCTTTTGCTAATACCTTCTTAAAGAAACACTGAAACATATCCGTTTAAGAAGTGTATCTGTATACAATCTTCTAATATTGCATAACTGCTACACTGTGGTACCAAAGTCCTCCTAATGTGGACACGGTTGTAAAAGTAATGCTGTACTTTGTGGTGGTGATTGGTGCATTTGAATCTTTTCCAGCACTGATGCTTATCATCACAAAATATTGTGAAACTATTCTCTTCTCAGGAACAGAGTTCTGTTGGGTCAAGGTGGAGAGAAGGTGTTGGGTCAAGGTGGGAGAATGACTTGTTTTTATTGTTGTTTGGAAAGTAGTAAAACTGGGGTTTTTTGTTTTTCTTTATAGAAGCAGAAAATGAAATAGCAAGACTTTCAAGTTTAAATCAGGTAAAACAATTTCTAAATAAAGCCAACACAAAAGTTTGTAACAATAGTAACTGATGGAAAACACACATTCTGGCACTATGCCTTATTTGAACCATTCACATTTCTACATAAATAACCTTGTAATCAAGTAAATTATTGTGGAGTAATTCTATAATTACATGTGGAATTGATAGGAACGATAGATTTTGACTTGTGAAACTCCACAGTGTATTCTGTTAAAGAAAACTAGTGGAGTTCCACCTATCCCATTGCTACTTAGGCTGCTGTAACATACATTATAAAGTATTACTGCATTCTGTAAAATTTGTTTTTCACCTCTTCTACTTTGGGACATTTCAGTTTTGGCAGTGTTATCAGTTGTAGACTATCTCTCTTCTTCCATGTAGTACTCTAATAATACTACATTCCATCTTGCTGATGAAGTTAAGCCGTGGAAGATGCAGTTTGTCTGGAACGCACCTTTAGTTTTTGGCAAGGTTGATTTAGTCCTTTATAAACTGGGGCTTGAGAGATTTGGCTTAGTTTACTTTGTATCCAGTAGTCTTTTTCAGCTGAGGTCTTCTGTGTTTTGCATGCATTCAAGGGTTCCCATGGCATTTTTCGTAAGGATGTTATTCAGGCGTCCTTGATTAAAATTTCCTGTCTCACCAGGCAGCGTACTATGTGGTTAGGGTATCTCTTGGAGGTTTAATAGTTTATTCCAGCTGTGGATCCCTGCATCAGAGGTGGATGTAACTTTGTGTGTCAGACCATGGCTTTTTGTGCCATGTTTGTAAATTGCACTCCTGAACTTAGTAATGAGAAAATAAATGTTTATGTATGAATGCTAGAGACAAATACTTCATAATGAAGGATTTTTAACTGGGGTAGTATTCATGTAGGCTTAGAGATTCTAACATAAAAATGCATGCTTTGCTTTTAATTGTTAAGGGGAAAAAAGAAACCGTTTCAAATCTAAACAGCTTATAAATTTCAGCAAGATAAAGTCTAATATTTAGATATTTTTTTTTTTTTTTTAATTTAAGGAGGGACTTGAGAAGGAACTGACAAGTGCACAACATAAAAATGAGACTATTCTTTCTGCATATACTGGGGATCAGAATTCAGAATTAAGTCAGTTAAGACAAGATTTGGAAAGGAAAGAACATGAATTAAATGAAAGCATTGCTGAAAGAGAAACATTAATAGCGGAGTTGGAAGAACTAGATAAGCAGAATCAAGAAGCAACTCAGGTAATAAATATTGCAACTAATTATTGAACTGCTAAAATGTTTAGATTTGTGTGCCTGTGTGTTTAAGTTGATCTTTGAACGTAGACAAAGGGAAATACAAGTTATCCTCTGAGGCTTAAAATAAGACATATCTGATGTCTCAATGTGCAATTCTGAAGTGCAAGAAACAAGTGCAAGTTGTGGACAAAGAAATAATATGGCAAGTCAGCTATCCATAAGGGATGTTTACTTTCTGAAATCCAGTTAAATACTACTTGATTTTTCCGTGTAAGACTTGACGGTTTTTATCCTGCTAATATTTTGAGCTCTGTCTTATGATGGTATACATAACATGAATGATTTGTTTAAACTATTTTCTTTTCCTTTCATTATTTTTAATTATGTTGAATAATTCAGTTACTTTATTACAAGTTCTTAATAATATCATTCGGGGAGCAAAAAAGGTCACCGATTATATGTAATCAAAAAGGAATGGTACCTTTTTGTCACTGTTCTGACATATTTGATCTGTAAACATATCGTTGCAAGCCATGTGCTTTCGATACTGGTTTACCATATGGAATTTAACATTTTTTAAAATGTTTTCCTATGAAATGAATCCCAGCAACTGTGCTTAAAAATAAGCTCAAACAAGAAATTGAAAATAGAATATACAGATGGGAATTCACTTCTATAATTTGTTATTTTAAATTTAGCGTCTTCCTATTTTTAAGTAATGGGTGTTTGCTGCACACCCATTCCAACTGCCCTGACAAATTTGGACAGTTCTTTTTCTTAGGTAGTTCTCTTTTTATTCCTTGATTTTAGGTAGGTAGAGTTCTTTTCGGGGAGATGGTGTTCTTGTTTTTAGTGAAATGTAATCCCTATTTGATATTTGGTTTTAATTAATTTAGTATTGACTAGTTGATACTACTTGCGAACTTATGTTGGCAACTAGGAACATTTTTGTTTCCTCTCAATTATTTTTTTTATTGTTCAGAGGATAAAAATGAATGAAATACATAGTTTGGCTGGTTCTCTCCTAATGAAGTCTTGTTTGTGTTTATTTCAGCATATGATTACATTGAAAGAGCAGCTGTCAAAACAACACACAGAAACTGATAGTATCATGAAACAGCTGAAATTTGACATAGATTTTGAAAGAAAGAAAGTATCAGAATTAGAAACTGAGAAGATGGAAACTATTAAGGAGTTAAATAGTCAGAAAGAAAAACTAAGCCAATGTTCATATGCACTTAATGATTTGCATATAAGTAAGCAGCAACTTCAAGATAATATTAAAGATCTTCAGGAACAATTAAGGAAAGCCCAGGACTGTAATTTGCATAATAAAAAAGAAATCGGAGAATTGCAGCAGAGATTAAAAGAAAGAGAGGAGGAACTTTCTGTATCCTTGAGCAAGTTAACAGAAAAAAGTAATCAGGAATCTAACTACACTTGTCAAGATCTGATTCTGAAAGAGAGAGAAGTAGAAATTGCAAAACTACAGAATGATATTTCAGAAAACAAAAAACTAAATGAAAACTTAGAGAAATCTCTCTCTGATGTCAGAACAGAAAATGGAAAGCTGATAGCAACCATTGAAGAACTAAAACAGGAGTTAAGTGATGCCACTTCTGAGAAAAATAAAGTTTGCTTGGAAAAAGACACTGTTATGGAGGCTTTAAAAATAGAAAAAAGACAGCTAGAGAGTGAATTAAACCAGTCAGAAAAGAGACTTTTGGAACAAGCACATAAGTATAAGCAAACTATCGAGGAATTATCAAATGCACGTAGTATGGATACCACTGCATTGCAGCTTGAACATGAGCGCCTGGTTAAACTCAACCAGGAGAAAGACTTTAAGATTGCTGAACTTACAAGAAGCATTGAGCAGATGGAAATTGACCATCAAGAAACAAAAGAGATGTTGACTACTAGCTTAGGAGGACAAAAGCAGTTGACAGAACTCATAAAAGAAAAAGAGGTATTTATCGAAAAATTTAAAAACCAAGCCTTACAGGTGAAGCAGGAACTTGAGGAATACATGGAAGTTTCAAAAAAGCAGGATGTCTTAAAACAGAACTTGGAGGAAAAAGACAGAAGTCTTGCAGTCATGAAGGAAGAGAATAATCATTTGAAAGAAGAAATTGAACGCCTTAAGGATCAGCAAAGTAGATCTACGCCTGTGGTTGAGCCTAAAACTCTAGATATAATTATTGAACTTGAAAGTGAGGTAACGCAGTTAAAAGTGATAAAGAATAATCTGGAAGAAGAAATAGAAGTTCACAAAAAAACAATAGAAGATCAGAATCAAACAACAGTGCAACTTCAGCAGTGTTTGCAGGAGCAAAGAAAGGAAATAGATGAGTCTAAATTTCTGTGTGAGCAAATGAATATCACGCACGAAAGACTTTCTTTAGAGAAAGATGAGGAAATTAAAAATTTGCAGAAAACAATTGAACAAATTAAAACTCAGTTGCACAAAGAAAGGCAGATTATTCAGACTGATTCTTCTGATCTTTTTCAGGAAACCAAAGTTCAGACTCTTAATGGAGAAAATGGAAATGAAAAACATGACTTATCTAAAGCAGAAATTGAAAGACTGGTAAAAGGTATCAAGGAAAGGGAGATGGAGATTAAGCTTCTAAATGAAAAAAATGTTTCTCTAAGTCAGCAAATTGATCAATTGTCTAAGGATGAAGTTGGCAAACTTATTCGGATCATTCAGGAGAAGGATTTAGAAATACAAGCTCTCAACGCTAGAGTTTCCTCAGCTTCCTATAGGCAGGATGTTCTTTGTCTTCAGCAACAGCTGCAAGCTTACGTTGTGGAAAGAGAGCAAGTACTGGCAGTTCTAAGTGAAAAGACAAGAGAAAACAGTCAGTTGAAAACAGAGTATCGTAATATTTTGGATATGGTCGCTGCTAAAGAAGCAGCTTTGGTAAGGTTGCAAGAGGAGAATCAAAAGTTATCTAATAGATCTGAAAACAGCAGTCAAGACATGTCTAGAGAAACTATTCAGAATTTATCCCGTATCATTCGAGAAAAAGATATTGAAATAGATGCTCTAAGTCAAAAATGCCAAACCTTATTGACTGTCCTGCAGACATCAAGTACAGGTACTGATAACGGGTCAGGAGGTGTTAACAGTAACCAGTTTGAGAAACTTCTACAAGAACGTGATAAACTAAAACAGCAAGTAAAGAAGATGGAAGAGTGGAAGCAACAGGTGATAACCACGGTTCAGAACATGCAGCATGAGTCAGCTCACCTCCAAGAAGAGTTACACAAGCTTCAAGCGCAAATTTCAGTTGACAGCGATAGTAGTTCAAAGTTGCAGGTAGATTATAACGGCTTGATTCAGAGTTACGAAGAGAATGAGAAAAAGCTGAGAAGTTTTAGTCAGGAATTAGCGCAAGTTCAACACAGCATAGGACAGCTTCATAACACCAAGGATCTTCTCCTGAGTAAACTTGATTTGGTAACACCATCTGTAGCAATGGCTTCTACCGTTTCACAGCTTTCAGGCGTTCAGTGCAGTGCTCCTGAAGTACTCAGTGATGAGTCTAAACTCCTTCAAAAGGAGTTGGAACAACTGAAAAAAAAGTTGCAAGAAAAAGATTCAACTATTAGGACTCTTCAGGAAAACAATCAACGGTTGTCTGATTCTGTGGCTACAGCATCAGAGATGGAAAGAAAGAGTCAAGAAGGAACTGAGTCCGAGATGAGGCAGATCAAAGAAAAACACGATGTCTTACAGAAATCACTTAGGGAGAAGGACATATTAATTAAATCTAAAAGTGATCAGTTACTTTCTGTGAGTGAAAATCTTAGTAACAAAGAAAATGAAAATGAGCTTTTGAAGCAAGCTGTGACTAATCTTAAGGAGAGAATTTTAATTTTAGAAATGGATATTCGAAAACTGAAAGAAGAAAATGAAAAAATAGTTGCAAGGAGTAGGGAAAAAGAAACAGAATTCCGAGCACTTCAGGAGACTAATATGCAGTTTTCAATGATGCTGAAAGAGAAGGAGTTTGAGTCTCACTCAATGAAGGAAAAAGCTCTTGCTTTTGAGAAGCTGTTGAAAGAAAAAGAACAGGTATGTGCATTCATATTTGTGAATATCTTTTAAAATTAGTCACGTGGTAATGCATTTTTGTGTATGGGTAGCCATCAGGTGTTTGCCCGAAATCCGTTTATGACTCCTTACTGCATTACACTACAACAAAAATCCTCCCCCTGCAAAGTTAAGAAATTAAAAGGCAGCAGGTGAGTGGTTTATAGTGTTGTCTGATAATTCTGCCGCCATAAACTACATTTTTTCATTTATTTGGAAATTGCTAATTACTGAACAGCTGCTTAAAATTTTGGTTTGGCCCTGTTGTTTATTAAGTGCCCTATACTATTTTTACTGTATGGTGCTCAAATTTCTGCAGAGGAGGTGGCCAGCAGGACTACTTTTCCAATGTGCTTTCCCTCTAGCATTTGTCATTCCAATGTGATTGCTTCACAGCATTCCTGTGAGATGAATGGGTTTATGTATCTTGCTTTTATGGCTGGGGGGAAATCACTGCCAAAAAAAAAAAAAAAAAAAAAGATAAAAGGTTCGACAAGCAAAATTTATGGTTGCTTCTCTACAATTTGACATACGGAAAAAAATTGATCCTTTTTTCAAAGCATATGTTCAGAGAAAAGTTGCAGTGGCTTATTTATTATTGCATATGTGATTTGAAGAAAATTCTTTGCTCTTTTTAAAAAGATTCCTCTGGCATCATTGATGTATTGGTCAACAGCATGTTGTATGAACTGCTGCTGCTGGAGTTAACAAAGTAAGATGTGAATTTACAAGATGTGAATTCATGTAATGGATATTTTTGCAGGCTTTCACTCACTGGTGGCTTAGGCTTTCAGTTTCACATTTGTCTGGTCGTTTTTCGTGCACAAATCTGAGAGGTTCCTGTTACATGCTTTGTGTTCACTGTGGAGAACTAGGAAAAATAGTATTCAAACAATTTGTATTTTGTGTGTGTGTCACAAGATAACACGACATAAAAAGAGAAAGTTTGCCTACAGGTTTATGATTCTACTGCAAAAAGAATTTTATTATATTCATTTTAATAAAAACAAGCAATTGAAGCTTGTAATTATTAGTGATAAAGATTGGTTTAATTTTATCCAACATATTCAATAAAAGTAACTGCTTGCAAAACAACATGAGGCAAGATAAAGAGCATGCTGAAAAGTTTCAAATAACTGAAAATGCATTCACGTATATGTGTGAATTCTGCGTAACTGACATAGTCTTCTGCTTTATACGCTGATGTAAAGTTGTAGTAAATGGCATGTAAGTGGGAACATTTTTCCTATGTCAAATTTCAATGAATACAGGATGGACGCTGCTGTGATTCACTGAAGGGTAATCTTTGGGAGTAAGGTCACCTTATGGTTTGTTTTTAAGGATTTCTTCATGTGTTTAGTCATCTTAAGTTCAGACAAGTTGACCTACCTAGGCTGATGCTTTACACGTGCGTGGCCTGATAAATGGGTTTCACAGGAAATAGATTCCAAGCACTGGGGGAAAAGTGAAATTTTCAAGTATACAAGTGTCTGACGCACTATGTACATAATGCATATCTCTGATCTAAAGATAAGTAGGTATCTGTTCACAGCAGTCAATTCAGACAATCCATCTGTATAGTGTCTTTTAGTATTGAGTTTCTACTTTGTCTTGTAATGTGAGTGAGTAACTTAAACATTCAGGGAAAATATTATTTTGTTCTATGCTGCAGGGCCATGGGTGCCCTGTCCCTTTCCTTGTTATATCAGTATTGTCTTTACACTCTTCTGGGCAAAGACTGTGTCTCCTTAGGTAAAATCATGTGCTGCATTTGAATTGCTTGTTTGTGTCTTCAACAGGGCAAGACAGGAGAATTGAATCAACTGTTAAATGAAGTTAAATCAATGCAAGAAAAGGCTGTTACTTTTCAGCAAGAGAGAGACCAAGTCATGGTAGCACTCAAACAGAAGCAAATGGAGAGCAGTGCCCTGCAGAGTGAGGTACACCACCAAATAATTTACAGTTGCAAGAAATAGAAAAGATAAGAAATTGCATCTGTAATATTTTTCTGGATTGTTTGTGTTAGCAATCACTTGTAAGAAACGCTCATAAAAATCAATACGCTTGCAATGTGCTTCAGTGGGCATGTTTTAGGTTTGCTTAAATTATTTTTAAGCAAGGTGATAGTACAAGCAACTTAAGGTGTGTTCTACACAGATACAGCATTTGCGTGAGAAAGAGCAGCGCCTCAACCAAGAGCTGGAGAGGTTACGCAATCACCTCTTAGAAATGGAGGACTCCTACACGCGAGAAGCTTTGGCTGCAGAAGACAGAGAGGTCAAGCTAAGAAAGAAAGTTTTGGTTTTGGAAGAAAAACTTGTGTCCTCGTCTACTGCAGTGGAGAATGCCAGGTAGTCTTTTCATTTATACTGCAGTGGTATTGGCTGTATTTATATATTTCACAGTTAGCTAGACTGGTACTGATGGCTTTATTTTACTGAGTTACCATTCTATAACATGCTAAGCACTTAAGAAAACAAAAAGATAAGCCTTTTCTTACTCTAAATCAGGAAGGTGATTTGAAATATACTTGGCCACTGTTGAGAACTTCAGAAGGTATTTGTCCTTTTAGTAGCAACTATTGAAATCTCCTATCGTTGATACTGCTTAGAATTAGAAACAACAAAAATCCCTCAACCCTTTGATTTAGTTGTCTATCAAATCAAAAAAAGATGGACTTAACTTCTAAGGCAAGGCTCCATTCAGTTTGAAAGAATCTTATTTTTTACACTTCAACGCACAGATGTGACTGTGAAGCTTTGTGAATTGCTTTCGAGCCAAGTATACATCCTTACTTTATACCTGATACCATGGAAAGTACACACTGCTGTAAGCTTTTTTCTTCTTAGCGTATAGATATAAAGCGAGATGCATTGAAGTTCTCATGGGTGGCAGAATCTGCGATGCTAGAGCCAATTGTGTTTTTTTTATTTATTTGCCATATTTATTTGCCATAATCATGTTTAATTAACATTTTTCAGCCAGAACAGTGAAAATCTGGATATTAAAATTACTCAATGCCTATCTTGACTGCTTTAATATTGTTTTATTTAAAGGAATGTTGGTTACTTTGGGCAAAATAATTCTTGTTCATTTGCACAACTGTGATATGATGAAATAAGTATTTTAATCAAAAAAATATGTATGTAGCTGTAGTCTGTCTGTCTTCTTTAAGTGCCAAGGATGGATTCTGCTCTTAATGTTTTCAGCAAAGAGATTTCTGAGTTGAGTGAAATTTGTTGTGAAAAATTGTGGAGAAAGTGGAGGAGTTGGGAGAAGGTTGTGTAAAAACTGTTCATCAGAATGTTTCTTAATTCTTCATCAAACTTGTCAAATACCTTTCAAAAAGTAGTGCCTATTTCCCACCTGATATGCGCTCTTTAAAAAGACTGTCATAGGAGTAAATCAGGTTCATAATATTTTTGCGTAATAAGAAGTTAAATGGAGTGTTTGGTGGTCAGTATGGAGCAAAATATACTGACTTCTTGGAGACTGACTTTAAAAGTAAAAATTAGTAGAAACAAGTATTGATTCATGTAGTAATTGAAGCAGACAATTAGCAAGATACGGATTATTTTTTTTTTTGGCAAAGATGCTGTTATAATAATGAACAACAAAGGTTATTTTTTTCTTTTTCTAATGCACTTCAAACAAAAGTAGGTTGGGGGTTTTGATTGTCAAAATTTTATTACTGGACTTATTTAAAATCTGTTGTTAGGTTGTTTTTTTTGTTGTTTGGTTTTGGGTGTTTTTAGGAGGAATTGGGAAAAAAAAAGCCTTAATTTTATAAATTGAGCCGAAAAATTAAAGGTAGGCTATTTTTGCTGGGGTTTTGTTTTCTTTGTGATGACTTCTGTTATTTTCTTCATAAATGATGTATTTTATTTTCATTAAGCCATCAAGCTAGTCTGCAAGTTGAATCTTTGCAAGAACAATTAAACCTGGTTTCCAAGCAGAGAGATGAAACTGTGCTGCAGCTCACCATCTCACAGGACCAAGTGAAGCAGTATGCATTGTCACTGGCCAACCTGCAGATGGTACTAGAGCAATTCCAACAGGGTAAGTTTTGTCAAGAAATAGCAAAGATCGCAACAAGCAGTTTTTCAGCTGGGATAGTTACCATATTTTGGCGCTTTTTAAATATTGATTACTTGGTTTCCTTTTTGATAGCTTGAATTTCAGAATCTGTTGTCTTTTAAAAAAACTTGCAAAAACAATTCTGACCCTGTGAAAACTGATGGTCAATATCCCATTTAGGAAACTTGAAGTCCACCTCTGCCTCATGAAGTCCATATATGATAATGCTGAGGTTTTATAATTGCATATCCCAAAAATGTGTTACGTGTTGTGAATCAAGATTTTTTTTTTTTTCTTCATTTTGTGTTTTTAACCCTTTAGAAGAAAAAGCTATGTATTCAGCAGAGCTGGAGAAACACCAAAAACAGGCTGCAGAATGGAGGAGAAAAGCAGAAAACTTAGAAGAAAAAGTTGTATCACTACAGGTGGGCTGAATAATGAAATTGAACCCTATGAAACTGCTAATTCTTGACTGAATTTTTTGTTTTTAACTGCTGTGTTAAGTGTTACTGTCCAAGAATACATCAAATTATGCAATTATTCTTTCTTCCCTGGAAGAGAGGAGCACTAAAAGAAGGTCAGCAAAGTAGCATTCCTCTGCTGACCATCCATTTTCCGAGGATGTTCGCAATTCAGTTGTTTTAAAGAACAAGTGAATGAAGTCTCTGCATCTGTTATGTTTGATCTGTGTTGCTAAAGCATAATTGTGATAGCTAACTCCTTAATTCTCTTTTGTCCCTTTCCTGCCCTCTATTCAGGAAAATTTAGGAGAGGCAAATGCTGCACTGGATGCAGCATCAAGGCTTACTGAGCAGCTTGACATCAAAGAGGAGCAGATTGAAGAACTTAAGAAAGAAGGTAACTACATTTTTTTTTATCTCTGCTTAAAACATTCCAGGCAGCTGAGGAAGCAATGTAGTATTCCTAGAAACTTACCAAAATTCATCTGTTATGAGGAAAAGAGTAATTCTGTGCCACCTTTGAGAACTTCCTTGTTTATAAAGCAAACTTGAAAAAGTATGTTTACCTTGTGTTAGGGATCTTTCACAAAAGAAAGGCCTGTAGTAGTTGGTTTGTTGGTTTTTCCCCCCCCCGTAAATACCAACCCCTTAATTGAGCTCTATGTCTTTTCAAAAAGTTTGTGAAATACCAAACCTTGTCAGATTTTCCCAAGTAACTACCTACTATATTTGTTTTTGTCTTCATCTGTCTTTTCCTCCTCCGTTTTCCCAGTTGAGTCCTACTTTCTCTTTCCTTCTTTATTTCTGTGGGTCACCATCTTTTCCTCTTACTGTAGCATCCTCTGTTATGGTCAGGCTTTCACTGAGCACAAGGGGTAAATCTAAAATCAGAGGAAAACTTGTGATTGATACCTGACGTGGCTCTAAAAAGGGAGCTTGAAGAGCAGAGGTTTGCTCACTCTCTGTGGCTACTTAGCAGCTCTTACTTTCTAGTTTTTTCCCTGATGTCTGTGGGAAATTTTTGAGTGAGCGCCTTTAAGGCTTTCTGTGGGAAGACCTGGAACAACATCTCTGCTGAATGCAGTGGTAACTCTTGCTCTGAACGTATACAACTAATTATTGCTATTCATTTTTAAATTATAAGTTGTCTTACTCTTGAAATAAATAATGTGTTCTTAAAGCATACTTGCTTATGATCAGATAGGTGAAAGTTTTCACAATTTCAGCAACAACTCTACAAAAAAAGTTAGGACTTTTCTACAATGTAATCGAATGTGTACTTACTTAAATTTAGTTGTGTCTAAGTGCAATATGGCATCCAAGTGGGCATCACAGATGTGCTCCTTGAGTTCACATATGAATTTTACAAGCTAAATTAATTTTCAAGCTGCTACATGAATGTACAACTATACACTGATCTGTTTTTCAGTTCACTGACTCACTACAGACAGTCACAGCAAAAGTTTTCAAACACCCTGGATTGAAATTAACTTTGGCATAGGCAAATTTGGCACTCTCAAACAGGGAGCTCTTCATTACGGGTTAATTTTGATTGCAAACCTTTGCATATGAAAGCAGGAGGGGTTTGAACTTTGAGAGAAAACTGGATGTCAGTATTTTATCAAGCTATGTTGTATTGGCAAGTGATTTACTTATTAAAAAAATTGAGAAGAGATTGTTGCATAAAGGAAACAGCACTTTAATGTTGTTGTAGAATAAATCATTTTTATTGAAAAAAAGAGACCACTCCATTTTCTCTATTTACACAAGAAAACATATAATGTCTTGTTGAAAATTGGCCAAATACATTCCCAGACACAGTTTTGTTGGCCAAATCTTTTGAAGGATTTCTGTATGGATTTTTTTGGCAGGAGAAGTGATTTTAATGGAAAAGTATAAGATGTACCAGATGCAGTTTTTTGGATTGCCTTAAATGGTTAACAGATTATTGGAGACTGTTGTAAATGTCTGGTTTACACAGTCAATGCTGAATTTTGGCTCAGGTCTCTTTTGTTATGCAGTCTTTTCATATACATGAAGTACGTGTTTAAGTTCTTTTCAACTGTAAGATTCTATTTCAGAAGGAAATATTCCATTTTAAAAAATACTTAGTGATAGAGTTGCATAGTTACTGTGGATGGAATATAGCTGTGTAGCTGTCCTTAAAAGTTGGTCCTCTTTGATATAAAATCTTTTTGCCAGTTAAAAATAGAAAACAACAGTAACATTTCATTTAAATTATTAATACATTTGTTTTAAAATTCATCATGTGAATGAAAATTGAAAAGGAAATCCAGGTTTGTCTTGCTTTGTAGAGCAATAGCAACAGCATGAGATTTACTTAAAAGTTGTTTTCAAATGCTGTTTGTTTATCTTTTTGTGACAGACCCAAATAACAACTCAACTTCCATGTCTGCTACTAAAACTGTTATTGTTCCATAATTATATCGCAAATGTTTTTCTTCAAGTATTGAGGTCCTATTTAACCACATTTGCAAAGTAGCATAATTTTAAGTAAGTTTAAACCTTGAAACCGTGGAATAATTCTCCTGTGCTTCACCCAGGTGTTTTGAGAGAGGAGCACTGTAAAGGAGTCACATTGTTGCAATGGATTTCAGTGCATATAGATGTAGTTGTTACAAGATATATTGTTGTATAATATATGTAATTTTGTTTGGGTTTTAACTTGTTTTGAATAAGGAGCTTAATCCTTATGTTCCTTGAATAAGAACTTTCTCAGCATGACAGTATAGTTAGTTTGTTCTACTCTGTACTCTCTAAAATTCATATTTGTGAAGTGTTTATATAAAGATGTAGAGTATTTGAACAGGGCATATTAGGTTGTATCCATTTCACAGCCTAGCTCTTTAATGTGTATAGACCTAAATTCTGGGCGGGTTCTCATGGACTTATTGGTGTTAATTGAGAGCCGTGTTGTGTCACCGTAGTTGTGGCATGCATTTATTAAAGATTGAAAGTCACATGGAAACTAGAGTGGAATGTTTTTCATGCATCCTAGATGATTTGAAGGGTATAAAAATTTATAAAATTCACTCTTCTTGTGAAGACGTTGAGGCTTTTTAGAAATTAACTACAAGATAGGTACTAGAAAAGGGTATCTTTTGTGGGTTGTTTTGTTTTTTAAATGGAGTGGTTTTAATTAGCATGAGCTCAAGAAGTGTAAAAATGGTAGGGAAATTAAGTTGATTGGTAGTTTTTCTGTAGGATTTGAAGATAAGTGTTCAATCTTATAGAGGGAGAGGAGAAAAAGCTCATAATTTCTGCTTATATAGCTGTAGGGTAGAGCTGCCCTTCACATGGACAGTTCGTATTATAATATATTTGTCAAGATTTTATGTGTGATTAAGACTTACTTGTACTTTTATGAGGAAAAATGTAACTTCAAAACTAGTATCTTGCAGAAGCCCAATCTGGAGAAACATTATGTTTTTGCTGTCTGGAGGTGAAGCCATTTGTAGTTTATCTTCTAACAGTTCTTTGTACCTTGTAATTATTTGTTTTCTTGTCTGAGAATGTTTTACAGCCAGTGTTCTTAAATCCTGTGTTTGGAGATTTAAGTGAGATAAGTTTTTCTAGCGCTTCTCACTGTGTTTTTCTACAAACTTGTGTAGACCTGAACATCAGATACACTAGAAACTGGATAAAAGTATTTGAGTTTTTATAAAGAGAAAACTTTGTGCCTTGTTTCCTTAGAGTCAGAATATCGTAAAATAGTTATGGCAAGTAAAACTTCCAGGAGATATTTTTTTTTCTTTATTATGAGCTTAATTTTTATGAGTTTTGTGGAAGGTCAGAGGAAGCCTGAGTTTACAGAATACATCCAATTACCCTAATCACTCTGTGTCAGTATTTGAGCTAACAAGTAATTTGCGTTAGTAGAATTTTAGAGCTGTAGAGAAGTTGATGCTGTGAAATTATTGGGCAGGAGTGAATATAACAGTATCATGCCATGGCTTATTTGGGCTACTACATTTATATCTCCCTTTATTAAACACTGATGTTGTGAGGCTCAGGTATGTAGATAGTAGACAAATCATTGATTAAGAACAGGAATTTCAGAAAGCTGAAAAGTTATAGCACCAGTGAATGCAGAATTCTAACTGCTCTCCTGCTCTTCTAATAGTTCCTGTTTTGGGTTTGTGGAGAGGAAAAATCGCTGTTGTGATATCCTAGATGAACTGATTTAATTGCAGCCGCTACAGAACAGTGTCAGAACTTAGAGTCTGCGTGCAAAAAAAAAGGCGGAAAATCTGTGTAGTGGCTCCTAGCACATTCCTAGGCAGACTCATATTAATGAACTTATAATACTGGCCTATTCGCTTAATTTGCAGGCCACAATGCCTGACTGAAAGCCTTTGCTGTTTTCCTCTCAGTTTTGTCTTTGGTTCATGGTAGCGGTGGCATTTCATCTCTGCCATTTTTAGCTGAATGTTTGTATTCCCAGAAGTAAGGAGAATCCCGCATAAATCTCTGCAGAGCCTTTCTTGCCAGTATACTGAATTGTGAAGCACAGCGCTGGTTCTGGGGTGCGCTGGTGTGTCCCAACACGCTGTTTCAAGAGCTCGCATCGGTTAACAGGAGCAGGAAAGGTCCTAACAGAAGAGACCCCCAACAAGTTACTGATGTCGCTCTGCCAGCCAGTAGCTCTCCCGGGAGACTGGAGACCTCCTTTGTACTCCAAAGTTTTAGCAACCTGATAGTAGAGTATGCAGAATAGCTGGGTTTAGGAAATACTTGAGGTTAGCTACTGAGATCAAAAGACCTGATGTCAACGTGCCATTTGGTCAGGTTATGGAAAAGATTTGCCACCGCAGGACTATAGACCTTGATCAAGAGTTTCTTTCCAGTTCTGTATTATCTAAGTAGAACAAGAGCAGTCCATCAGACCTTCTGTAGTTGATGTATTTCTGTGTGTTCCTGTACCTTAGCATTGAGTATTGGTCTGGAAATTTTAGCTTATGATTTCAAATAATAACCACTTAAGTTGTTGCTTTTTAAGTAAAAAATCAAGCAGATTTTGGTTTTGTTTCTGTTTCTTAAAGCAACATAACAATATTAACATTTTTATTTTAAAACGTGTATTACTAATAAGTTTTGCAAAAAAGTTTTGAAGTTCAATTTTTGTTTATTTGCTGTGACATAACATTTTATAGGTGAGATCAGAAGAGAAATGTTAGAAGATGTACAAAATAAACTAATGAATCTTATGAACAGCACAGAAGGAAAAGTGGACAAGTAAGTCGTTGACGAAGGACTTGGTATACATTTGGGGGTTTTATTCCTCACAGTGTACAGATATGTTGCTAACACAGTTGCAAGACTGATGCAGAACTGGGCTTCTGTATATGATCTTGTAATTACAAGTAATTACATGTGATCTTTGATTATTTTGACTATTATTTTGATTATTTTTTCAATTGCTTGGTGGTTGTAAATAGCGATTTCTGATTAGTAAAACCAATTGTATGTAAATTTGGATTACGGATGTGTTTCTTAAGTAGAAGTGCACTTCAGTAGCATGAACTCTGCAAATGAAGATGAAAGTTCTTAATGAATGTCTGTTACAATGTCTAAAGTGTGAACTGCAAGCCCTTTCATGTAGCTAGCGTTACCTGGATGTTGTGTAAATCTCTCTTCCTTGGTTGTTTTTGTTTTGTTGTTGTTTTTTTTCTTCTCTTTACCTGTTATAACTGAAATGGGCATAGGCAAATGGGTTCCCCTGTCCCCTTCCTTGCATCTTGATTTGGGACTGCGTATAAGTATCTGTTTAAATGCTCTCCTGAGTCAAGATCTTAGAATAAACGTTTTCCCTGATTATAGTTCTTGCATCAAAACTTGCTCATGTACACTTCAGTTTCACCGTACTGCATACAATATATCTAATACTGTCCAAATTCACACTTAGTGTATAAGAAATGTTATAACTTGTAGGGGAAGGAAGTTGGTGAGGTACCCTTTTAGTTCAGTGTATTGGATTTGTTCATGTGGATTATTGTAAATTAGGCAAGAGTATGAGGAATAAATGCGTCAATATTACACAATCTGCTCTTAGGCAACAGTTGATACTGTAACGAGCTTCCTTTGCTTTGCAGGCTCCTGATGAGAAATCTCTTTGTTGGGCATTTTCATACTCCAAAAAATAAACGTCCTGAAGTGTTAAGGTTAATGGGAAGTATCTTGGGAGTAAAAAAGGAAGAACTTGATCAGGTAATACTTTGCAGAAAACTAGACTTCCTTTTTTATTTGCAGTATCCTTACCTGAAAATAGAACAACTTGCTGCTAAACTAAATGCAACTGTGCCTACACTTCTTGTGGGGAAAGGATGGTTTTTGTTCTCTCATCTGAATTCATTTTTATGCGGGACATGCTGATCTTAATGGAATATTTTGATAAAGTTATTTTAATAGAATGGATCTCATTTTGCTGTGGAATGCTAATGCAGAAAGGGATTTAACTTTGTGCTGTTGTGTTTAATAGCTGTAATATATCAGTTACAGAAAAGTAAGCCAGTTCTATATGTACCGCTAGGTATCGTGAAGAATATGGGGCTTATCTTTTTAAATAAAGAGCCAGGTTTTTAGACTGCCAGACTTTGGGAGGCAGAGAATAGGGTTTTGACAGTAGTTAAAGTTTTTATTTATCTGTGGGTTTTCCTCATAGTTACGGTGAATAACTATAATGAGCACAATGTTGCAGTTTCTTTTATCTGCTGCTTTGTATTTTGTCTTCCTAACTTTTTTTTAATCCTTTCTAGTTATTATCTGAAGACCAAAGAGGAGTTACGAGATGGGTGACTGGTTGGCTTGGTGGAGGAGCTGGGTCAAAGAGTGTCCCTAGTACACCTTTGAGGCCAACTCATCAGAACATTTTTAATAGTGTAAGAATTAATCATGCATTCTCTATGTTTGAGGGGAAAAATGGGGCAGTTGCATCCTAATGGTGATGATTGGTTTGTCAGTATATTGAGCTTCATTTACTGATGCTACTGTATCTTGCATTATTTGTTTTGTGCAACTGCTTTGGAATAAGTGTTTTTTTCTGCACTAAATAAGTATGAAGGCATTGATGAAAATTATACAATGCTAAGTGTTGGGCTAATACAGAAATCCAGTTACTGTTCCATGGGTTCCTGGGATCACTGACTTCTTATAGTACGGACTTTATCTTGCAAACTGACAGTGCTGGAGTTTAAATGCATGTGAAAGTCTGGAATTCTGCAATACTCAACAGTATAGAAGACCATGACATTGTATTTTGATGACTGTGTTACCCTATGTCCTTTAAATTTAATTTGAAAAGCTTTCTCAGCTGCTGCAGCATTAACTACGAATGTAAAAGAGGAAAATTAATGTTTTTGTATGTATAGTACCGGCTTTACTAAGCAAAAATTTTATCTTGTGATGCTACTGACACCTTAATCGTTCCACGATGCCTTTATTCAAGACTTTATGTCAAATAAAGCAAGCAGAGGGGTTTAAGAGAAATGTTTTAAGTTTTATGTGTTTCTGGAGGAGTGATTTGCTTGAGCATGGACACAGGAAATACTGTGATGTCAGCAGCAGTGTGGGATTCTTGAAGCAATTGGCTTAAATCAGTAATGGAACAATGGCGGAAGTGTGTGTGTTATCTTTAGAGTTTATTCATTTTGCATAAATACCACTTACTGAGACAACAAAAAACTGTATTTTGAAAAGAAATTTCATTGTCACTCACTAAGGACTACTTAGTACCAAGTACTATGTACTTACTACTAAATAGCAGTACAAAATTCTTTGGTGGCTGTTGACAGCTTTTTAGTTTATGTATGTATGTATTTTTAACTTACATACTCTTCAACAGAGCATCAGTAAAATATAGTAACTGGTAACCTCTTGTAGTCTTTTTCAGAATTGTTCGTGAAATTCCTCGAAACAGAATCTTGCCCAAGCCTTCCTCCACCCAAGCTCTCTGTTCATGATATGAAACCTTTGGGAGCAGCAGGAGCTAGTAAAACTACCAGTATTCCACCCAACAGTCAAATGCAAGGTAACACGTGAAGGAAAATTTGAATCTTTACACAGAACGTAAATAACTAAAGGTAGAATTTTCAAGGGGATATCGGTGATCCTGTGCTTCCTCACTTGTGACCTATGAATTTGATTTTGTCAGCCCCTCCAATTTCCTACTTTCTCTTGTCTTTTTTTCTTCTTCTTCCCCCACTCTTCCTTCCCACTGCTTCTGTACCCCATTTACTGAAATCTCAATGCAGAAGATTAGAGGGACCAAATTCCCTTTGAAATGGAATGGCTTTAACAGCACCTGTTAGAGCCAAATGGATGCTGTGCAGAAATATATCTCCTTGTCTGGAAGAAGTAAATTATTGGTTCCTGTTACCCATTCAGGAGCTAAGTTGCTGGCTTGTAAAACTAGACACCCGTTATGTATATATCCCCTTAATTGTTTAGGTACTTTAAGTTTTTTGCTCCTAGAAATAAACCATATGGTAGCAGTTTTTAAGTGCTGGACACAAATGTCTGTATAATATCTACACAGAAATGTGTTTATGAGAATTAGGATGTTTATGTGAACAAAGACCTTTTTTAAAACAAGAAAATCTGAATAAAATCACCTACCCAAACAGTTAGTATGATCTGGAAACGTCAGTTTAGTTCTGCCCTACATTTGGTGTAGGAACCTTGAGAACAGGTGATGTCTGGAGCTCAGTGAGGATTTGATGGAGGACGGTGAGGAGTTGATTGTTAGATTAAAAAAAATAGTTTATTAATACTTTATTAAAACAAAATTTTGTTAGAATTTAACTAATGAGCAAACTTTAAGTTTTGTCACAAGACTAAATTGTGACTCACTGTCTGTGATGTTTATTTACAGGGGTTTTCTTGGGGCAGTTTCCTGGGGGAGCTGTGCCAGTGCACCATGGGGTGGGAAACCTGCCTGTGCTGCGTTGTAGGGTACGCACAAGGGCCCTTGAGCCTTTGCGTTGGGCTGGAGTCAACGCGACAGATGTTTCATGTCTGACGTTGCGTGTGTGAAGCGTACCTTGGCAAAGGGTGTTCACGTTGCCTGTGACCAAGATGTATAGATTTTTCATGTTGCAGAAGTAATAGGCAGTTTTAGAACTTGTTTGTGAACAAATGCTGTAAAATTGGGTAGACTTATGAATGGTTTCTAACAAAGTGGTATGGGGGGGTTGGTTTGTTTTTTACGTTTCAGATTCTGCAGTCTCGGGAATGAGCAGAAGACCAGATGCAAATCCATTTTTAGCACCTCGATCTGCAGCAGTGCCTCTCATAACACCTGCTAGTAGTTCTGGACATCTGCTTATGAAACCCATTTCTGACGCCTTGCCTACTTTTACACCACTGCCGGTGTCCCCTGATGCCAGTGCTGGTGCTGTACTAAAAGACCTCCTAAAACAATAGATGGTCTTGTATCAATATGATGATAGTAGCACTTTAGGGAAAGTGAGAACACTATGCTGTATATAATTTACCACAATGAGGCCTTCTGTAAAAAGTCATGTACTTGTTTGCAATTGTACCTTGCTTTTCTTTTCATTATGAACTAACCAGTGCTTTGGAAATTCTAGTAGTGGCATGAGTAACTGCCTTCTTTATAGCAGGCATTCATTTTGGGTGTGGGTTAAATCTTAAACTGAGAAAAAAGAAATCTATCTTGTTGCTAGATTGTCACAAGACAAATAGAAGGATTTATAAACGTTAGTTGTACACTGAGTTGTTTCAGTCGTACACAGACAGCGTTAACTCTCTGGTGTTGAGATCCATTTTTCCAATGAAATGATCTGCCATTGGCAGTGGGCCTTCAAGAACCAGAATCTTAAAAAAAAAAAAAAAATATCTCCAGCGAAAATTGATCTTATTTGAGGTGTTCACATGACACAAGAATAAGATGGTGAGCGTATGGGAGTGTGATTATTGAGTACCTGCAGCCTTCCACACAGAATATATGACGTTTACTTAATGTACACTAGGACATGTATCTCTTATTTACAAGACTGGTCACATGTGGGGGCAATTTGAGGCATATTAATCTCTTTTTGCACAATGATTTGAGTCGTGTCCCCTCCGACTAATAACTGCTTTCAGCACCAAGGAGTTAACCGTAGAAGTCAGTGCTTCATTTTCTAGAGGTGTCCATGTGATGAAGAGTGGGTAATTTAGCAAAAGATAGGTTCACATATATAAAGACAGTGCTTTAAGATGTATATTTGAGAGACTTTTTATCATGCAGGATTTTGTAGATCCAAATATAGGCTTAAAGCTTGAACACATGTATAGAATTTAAAGGGAAGAAGATGCTTACTTATCTCAAACATGTAAATAGGTCTTTGTAAGACCGAAGCCAAAGTCAATTATTCTGTAAATTTTGCTGTGATAACTTGTACACTTTGTTTGGCAGGTAAAAAATGAAGTTACATACTAAAGGATAGAAGTCATCTTCATAGTGAATCTGAGATAAAACATCTTCAGTTTAAAATGCGTAATTCCTAAATCTTTTTATATGCCATTCCTTGTTTAGTCAGTGTTAAGATAACTGTTGTGAAAGTTCTATATTAGAACTGTCAACCTTTACCTCCCATTTTCATTAAGATCCTGGATTAAATTCTAAGAGTTATATTTAAATAAAATTAAATACTGAAACTTGTACAGAATCAACCAAAATAATGCAAGAAATCTTTGCGTTTATTTATGTGAAGGTCAAATAGTGAATTTCTTTTGTTGCCTTGAAATCTAGCAAAGTTTTCTTAATTATTGTATTTACCTTAAGAACTGCTTGAGTCCCTTTTCTCCAGTATGTTAATGTTTCATGGAAGACTTATGCAAATTTGGAAATGGATTGACCATATTGAATTTTTATTTTCAATTTTTCACTCCATTGTAGACAAGGTAATTGATTTGGAAGTTTAATTGCTTAAAGGATAGGGGCCACACATAGTATACCAAAGTAAATTCTGCGTTACGTAATAAATGTAATGAGAATTTGAAATTACCTTGGCTGAGAACATTTCAGTGTGGTACTTCAAATGTACGTCTTCATTTAAACTGGACTGGAATAGGTACCTTTTTCTATGACAAATATAAAGAAAACTGAAATCAGATGGCTTCTGTGCAGTCTCTCTGGTTCTTGTAGTCACGTCTATTTAAGGATATGTAGCTGCTTCGGGATAAAATTGTCTTTTGGTGAGCCAAAGCAGAAGGGAATGTTTAGTTTTTAAAAATTATGTGACTTACATATTGTAAATTACAATTGGACTCATGCTGCTCACTGTCCTCTGAACATACTAACTGAGCAGATCTTAACTTTTTTTGTGCAATTTTTTTTCTTTAATTGCAGAGAACTTACTATGTACATGTTTCTCTTCCAGGAAGCTTTATAAAGGGCAATAAATAAAACGTGGTTAGACCATTTGTTTCTGCATGCTGTAAGTCAGCTCCGTTTATACAATAAGCTATGAGTTTGAGGAGGGAAATTTAAAACCAAGCAAAGGTATTAAAGAACTTCAGAGTTCCTCATTAAGCTGCTTCAGAGAGAAGGAAATCCTTTGTAGGAGAGATGTGAGAGGCTTCGGTCCTGAAGTCCTAGGAGGTCTGTTGAACTACGGAGAAGATCCCCATGGCTTGGAGGAACCTGTCCTGGGGCTTATCCCACAACTCCATTGGTGGGGTTTGTTGCTTTGTTAGAAATCAAATGTGCTCTGTGTTCCTGGCAGTACTTTCCCACAGAAAAATGTAGAACAACTTCATCGCCTCCTTTCTCTCTTCTTTCTTCGACTGTTTCACAGAGTATGATAAACCTTCGAGATTTGTTTTTATTGAAAGATTAACGGATATAGTTTTTCCTCTAATTTTTCTTCTGTGTTTACTTTGTGCTTGATGACTGTTCCGTATATATTTACCTTACCAGTTTCCCACATGTGAGTATGTGACTCACGTAGCCCATCCTGTTAATTGTGTGGGTCTTTCACACAGCGGTGGTGGTGGGGGGGGAATTCTCTGTGGAATTTATGAGCAGGTGCAATAGTTGAAAATTCTTGTTCTTCATTTAACTTAATTGTTGTGTTTCACCTTGCTTTTGCAAGAAAAAAAAAGTATGGTATTCCTAGTTTTGGTCTAACAAGTTGTCGGTTAGGTTTAGTGTTAAGGTAACAGAATTCTAGTAAGGAATTAATTTTGGAAACTTGATGTAAGGGGGAAAAATAAGAGTTAAGACTTTCTGTACTCCTCCTTAGACTCTAATTTTTTGCTCTTCCTTGCTCATCATGCATTCTGTGCAGAGAGAAGGAAGTAACTGGTTGATCTTTATAATTGTTACTGTAAAAGAATGCACAATTATTTTTTTTTTTAATTAAACTCTTTTGCGTTAAACCAGTTAATCATTGCCATACAGCCACGTCATTTGTCACATTGTAGTGACCAGTGTAGAAAGAATTTTTTTTTAACCAAATGTCAGTTCCCAGCCTGTGTTTTATTACTGCTTCTTAGTCATGTTCTTCACCCATTTTGCATAAATAAGGCAGGCTGCCTGGAATATGTATCGCGGCGACCGAGAGGTAAAGCAGAAGAGACAGAATGGAAGATGCTTGCCTTGTAAGTATTTCACATTATCACATACCTCGTGAAAGCTTTGCAATTTTAAGCCTCGAGGTCGTCTTACTGTGGGTTTTGATGACTTTATTGCCACGTTATCATAATAAAGTTCCAGAACAATTTTCTCAACCTGTTTAATCAGACATGCTTGTAAGCTCGGTGTCGCATCCTCCCAAACACTCCCAGTTGAGGAGTAGATTTAACTACAATAAAATTCTTCTTTTGTCACCTACTTGAAGAAAAAAGTACAAACATCTGTTTCATATGGAGAGACATTCGTATACTGTGGAAATAGGAGGGATTGCAGCTTCATGCATTCTTTCAAATCAAAGAAAGCTTTGATTTATCTAGATGTTCAAACCAAAGTAATCTTTGTGTCAATACACTTTTGTCAATGTTTAAAAACATACATCAAATACATATATGTATATATACACATATGGTAGCAGTAAGGCTTGAGGAATTAAAAACATTGTATGTATTTGATTTATTTTGGCTCTTTTTTTTCCCCTTCCAGTAAATTTAATAGTTTGTTGCCTTGAGTAGTTGTCTTTCAGGTGGAAAACTCCTGATTAGCTTTCTTAGAAAATAATATATAAGAATTACCAGCCTACAATTTTTGTTCTGTTGTGTTGCGCCATTATATACTGCTGAACTTACTTGCAGCCCCTCAAAGCTTAAATCTGCAAACCAGTTTTCAATAAAAAATGAAGGAATAGACAGTGGCTGGCATTTTATTTAAAGGAAAAAAATAATTTGTGCATGGCATGTTGTTTATGGCGGTAGGAACGCTGAGTCTTGGACTATCATATTCGTCCCAAGCTTATAGAAGAGTATGGCATTCCGAATTGCAGTGTCTGAAAGCATCACCTAACTCTGAAATACACCTTTGTAGCACGTAGTCGTTAGAGCCTGTTACCGGTGTAAGTGCACAAGAAACATGCCTGATGTTTGCCACTTGTGTTAGATCTGTTGAAAGGCTAATTCGGACAAATTTATTCCAAATTGGGAGTTCAGCCATGCTGCTGAAACTCTCGAACATTTTGCCAAGCAGAAGGAAATTGTATCAAGTGATTAAAGACTTATTTTTCTTGTAGGAAATAACCATTGGAAGATAACTTAATTTTTTTCATACCTTAAAAGGGGCATTTATCATTCAGTAAGTGCCCATATTAAGTAATTTGGGGTCATTCTGTGCCGCCTTCTTGAGCTTGTGGCATTGCTGGTTATATCTTATTTCTTTTTAAATGTTCACAGATGTTATACGTCATCCTTGGGTGCTGATAGTGAATTAATCTTCCTCTACTCTTGTGTTAGGATAGTCGTTGAAGAACTTCTCAGATTAGATTTTAAAATCTGTATTGCTTGCACTCAAGTGTCTGGCGGTCTGTGCCAAACTGCCTTCGAGAAGGTTAACCTCTTTTGGTCTGTGATGGTCGGCTAATAAATATTCCTACAAATATCCACAGTTAAGCCAAAAGCATTTCCCAGGCCTCTTAAGCCGAACGAAAATGCCCCTTTTTCTCTGTTTGTAGCCGTTTTGATTTGAGTTCTTTTACGCCTCGGGTTGGGGGGTTTTGGGTTGTTCTCATTGAGAACCATACACAAATGCGTCCCCCTTTGAGGAACCATGAGCAGGTCCCCGGCTACTCCTGGTTCCGCCTATGTGGAACGTTACACCCAGAAAGAAAGTGCCCCTCTTCTTAAGTCTGCTTTCTGCTAATTATATTTCATTCCTGTTACCGCAGCAATATTTTCTCCCAGTGTGAATGTACGCTATTTAGAGTTCCTCCTGTAACTACAAACTCTTGCTCTTGTCGTGGTGCCACAGCTGGGATGGCTCTTGTGGTTGCAGCAGCTGAGCGTGGATGCTCCTGGATGACCCAGCTAGAGATCAGAACGTCTTTCCAATGTTTGCATGTAGCTGTGGAGTCCACAGCTGAAAAAGAGTGACGTCTCAGATTGCTCGGAGGGAGATGCAGATTCACACCAAGTCAAAAGATCAAGGTAAAAAAAGCAGGGGGGGTGGGACATCACCGGTGACTCTCTCTTGCCGTATTTCTGTTGTCATGTATTAGGTGGAGTAGAAAAATACAGCAGTCAAGAAAAACGTATGAATGTGGTAGCGTGGTCCCAGAAGACTTCTTTTTGAGTGAAGTGAGAATAAATTAATCTGATAAATTTGGTACACTTAGATGTTGATCGAATTTAACATTGATTACCCTGATAAATTAAAAACTGTTCATTATGCTTTCATAACATGCAAGAATAATTCCTATTTTAAAGACAGTGTCTGCTGGTAGGGACTGGAGCTTTGCCACTTTTAAAAAAAAGGACAAACTCAACATCTCAAATTTGCTGAATACACAAATGAGGGAACTTCACGGTGAAGGTTATGCCTTCAAGACAGTTCAGCCACAGTCCAGCGGAGCTGACAGCAGCCCAGATCACCGCATTTTCAGTAGACACTTCTGGTCACCAATGGTACCAGCTGTACAAAGATCTGTAGCAGTGTCCCATTTTGTGGGAATTTAGCCCTAAATTGATAAAGATTCAACAAGCAGCTGCTTGTTGAACACCAGAAGCTGTGGCCTGGGCTTTGTTTCCTTATCTGGTCTGACAGAGAAGGATCCCCTGGATCCGTGTGTTTTGATTTCTACTGGGAGAGGCAACGTGCCGTTGTCTGAAGTGACTGGCAGACTTCGCATTGTACGGCACATTGCTGGTCTTCCTCAAACCAGTAGCCTGCTGTCATATATTAGGAGTATAAACATCTTACCCTTTGAATTATGTAGATATGAGTATAAACATAACTTTATTTCTTTTGCTACAATCCTAAAACCTCTACACTCTGAGGTAGTGGTTGTAATGCCCCGTCAGCTGGAAGAGACCCTGGAAGGACACTTGGGTGTGCACAGGAGTCTTCGAGCATCTACTGCTAGTGTGGTGTCCTTCAACAAAGTCCAGTTTTGCTTTGGCAAGACCCAGCCTGTCTTGGGACTTACACCGCCTGCTCTGAAGGAACATAGTGGGAATACATTCCCAAATTATCCTAGGTATTTTTATGGTTAACGGGCAAGTACCACCTCTCCTATGAGGAGAGGCTGAGGGAGTTGGGGCTGGTCAGCCTGGAGAAGAGAAGGCTCTGGGGAGATCTTCCAGTACCTAAAGGGGCTACAGGAGAGCTGGGGAAGGACCTTTTACTAGGGCGTGTAGTGAGAGGACGAGGGGGAATGGCTATAAACTGGAAGAGGGCAGGTTTAGATTAAACATTAGGAAGAAGTGTTTCACTTTAAGGGTGGTGAGGCACTGGCACAGGTTGCCCAGAGAGGTTGTTGAGGCCCCATCCCTGGAGGTGTTCAAGGCCAGGCTGGACGTGGCCTTGGGCAACCTGGTCTAGTGGGAGGTGTCCCTGCCCATGGCAGGGAGGTTGGAACTCGATGATTTTTAAGGTCCTTTCCAACCTAAACCATTCTAAGTACATGCAGAGTCAGTGACAACAGAGGAGTTGCCACGTGTTTCATGAAGGTGTGAGAACGAGTCAAACTGGCAAATGAGTGGGACAACAGGTTTGTTGACTGAAGACATGTCAATGCCCAATAACGACACCCAGCTATAGTGTTCACACGGGGCATATATTATTGTGAGTTAAACTTTAACCTCGTCTGCTGAAAAAATGGAGATTGTGTGCACTTCCTGCAAGTGGACGAGAAGATGGAATGCGTTTGCCAGCAACCACACTCCTTCACGCACATCCAACTAACTCACTTCACTAACGTGCCTCTGGCAGCAGAAAACTTGAAGGTGAATTTTTTTCTGAAGAAAAGGGTGTTCTTCGCCACCAAGACTAGAAAATGTCTTTCTGAATGTACTTTTCCATTCATTAGTGTCCTGGCTAACCCAGAAATAATTAATATCATTCAGGGTATGCAGTGTGAGAGTTGTCTTCGTACAACTGCCCACAACAGTTATAAATTTAAAAAAAAAAAAAAAAAAGACTGTTTCTTGTGTGTCTTGCATCAGAACTTTCTCAGTTTCACTGTTGTCAGTGCATTTGCTCCTGCTGCAGTGTGAGCCAGGCCACGGTCTTCTGTTTGTCCCCAGAAGAATGCAGCTGGAGACCCATACTTGCTTTCTAACAGCCCTGACAGTATGCCCCAGGCTTTGGGGAGGAGACCCTTCTCATTACCAAGAACGTGGTGTTGCGGTTTAGTCTCAGTACCTCACGCGGCTGCTGAACTTGTCAGCAGCGGAGAGCTTTGTCCATGTATCTGGTGGGAATTGTATGAATGAAAGAAACTGCATGCAGTGTCTCTCAGGGAATAGACCAGAAATCATATTTCCCTGTGGCTCAGTCTAGTTTTTAATGCTTGCAATTAATCATTCGTTTTAATGAGAGAACCATTTTAAAAGTCTTAGTCTGTGGAAAAAGATAGTAATATTTGAGTTATGGTCAACTATTATTAGAGGGTTCTGTCAATGATTGACAGAACAATTTGGAAGCCGTATGGCACATGGCATTGCAACCAGCGCTGACTGACTCCCCAGTGATGGTATCAGGGAAACAAACTACTCGTGCCAATTTTTTGTGTTCATTAACAAAGTGGGCAAGGCTGACCTCTGCTGTACCAGCAACCTCCAACATTGTTCTGTCTCCCTTAGCGTAAAGGAAACCTAACTCTGGGCATGGTCAGAATGTCAACCGGTGTCATCAAGGTGAGGGGGATCTGGCAGTACTTCTGGGTAATTAACACTAAGGTTTTCATCTGCAGCATAAGATGGTGCCTGTGGTAAGTTACGCCCGTGAAGTTCAGGATGGTCGTGCAAGATGGGTTGAATGGCAGCATGGGCAGCTTTGGGGCACATACCAAAGCATTTTTACAGATCTGAAGCAGCTAGGAAGTTTTTCTTTTATATCATTATGAAATAGTAAATATTAGCCATCACTGTAGCACAGCCACTTTGTATCTAATGTTTGTTGATGGAATAATTAATAGCCCAAGGGATCGGGAAAGAGCGGCGCAGAAAGCACTCAAAAAGGTGTGTGTTTTATCGTTTGGCAGCTTTCTGTGAAGGCGATTCTGTTGGGCGAGGAGAGTTGGATGATTGATCTCGACCCAGTAAAAGCAGAGCGGTGGTAGCTCCTGACTGCCTGGAGTGGGAAGCAGTGCTAAACGCAGCCCTCTAAGAACAGGAAGACGAGAGTTTTGATGCTTTAAATCTCAGCTTTTGTAAATTAGGGAGTAGGGAGCTAAGTGCACGTGGAGGTTTTGAGAACTCCACCTTTGGACGCTGCCCAGAGAGACAGTCTGGAGGAGCGATGCTGCAGCCACCCATGCTGAGTGTGGCGGAGGCAACAGGAATTATATGACTAAATAAAGGTACTCTGATTTATGCAACTTAGGTAGCCTCAATCCATGGGGTTCCTGAACAGTACGTATTAGTATTAGCAATAAAAATATATTTAGCTTAAACAACAAAGTGGCAGTGGGATGTAAATAGCCCAACAGCAAGAGGGGGCAGCACTTCTGAACAAGTAAGGTGAGTTGGATAAAAATATCAGTTCCTAAATTGGAACACTTATAAAAGATGAGAGCTGCAAACATTTATTTCTCAGAATTACTAATAGGTGTGAGAGTGATCCTGAGCATTGCATGAAATGTTGGTTGTAAAATTAACCAGTATGTAAAAATCTTTTCCCAATCTCCTGCAGTTTTCTCTATTGTTATAAAGTATTAAGGTACTTGAGCGAAGCTTTTGTTTGTAATAAAAGGGTGTTTTCAGAATTACAAGCAAGTCACTGAGCTGATTTCAATTCATCCATATGTTTCGGTTTCCATGCCCTACCAGGGATCCAACACTAAATTGTACCAGGAGTAAAAATATAGTGAAGGAAGCGGCGTGAATGGCAGAGTGGAGCACTGAAAAACAGTCATCAAAACTGAAACTTCTTCTGGAAATAAAATTGGAAAATATTTAGACTGCACTTTGCTCTGTGTGCTCAAGTAGTGGGCGCCAATAAAAATGCAGGCAAACAGAAGACTGCCTTATTTCTGACAATAGGAGCAGGAACAGATGGGTTTAACAGTTTTCAGCTAACTTAGAGGAGCCTTATTATGAAACTACAACAATTTGAGGAGAACAGGATTCTAAAGAAAACTGGATGAGTCATAACTAGACTTGCCAGATCTGTCTGGCCCCAAACCCGGGCTCGGGATGCCCGCTGGCTGCAGAGTACGCTGGATAAAGGACCCGCAGAGTGCCACCTGCAGGCAAAGGTCTTGTAGGTGGTACCTCTGTCTTTACTGGGCCATCGACAGAAGGACGAGTGCAGGATGCTGCCCAGAACCTGCCTGCTTGGACTGGGGATGCAGGGAGCCCTCAGCACTCTGGCTGCCATGGTCTTCTCCTGAACTCGATTGGTGGCTCCAGCTTCCTCGGACGGGCACTTTTCTTAGTCAGATGCTTTGCAGGCAATCTGGAGCCCGCGCTGCCCTGGCCAAAGGTGACTTGTTCCACAAAAGAAAATATTTCCATCAGAAACTCAAATGGGAACTGATCAAAACCCGAAGGGCCAACCTTCCAGTTCCAGTGGTATAACCAAAACTGGTGAGAGGCCAAACTGAGACTGAACTGGGCCGATAACTCACAGGAAGAAGGTGACGTGTGCGCTGTCACAGTGATGTGGTCTTGGCTTTGCGCTTGGCACTGAGCTCCACAGTTGCCCATGGGACTGATGCATCTACAACTGCTACTAAAAATAGAGTGCAGAGGAGAGGAGAGTAGATGAACTTGGTGCTGAGAAGTTGTCCTTCAAAAAGCAGTTGGATTTACCTTCTTGGGTCCTTTCCTCACACCCCCATCAGTCTTCTAAAGGTATCTCAGCAGACCTCCCAATGGCATGTTCCAGTGCCAAGACCCCTGAGGAGCCTTAGCCGCACCCAACTCAGCCTCGCTGCCTACTCACCGTCCCTCTCTTGGGCTGCCAAGGGGGGCTGCAAAGACTGTAGGTGAAATCCTCGACTTAGAAAGAACCAGCAACCGTTGTACCCAAATTCCCAAGTTTTTGCTGGGAAAATTTCCGGTTTGCTGTTAACAGGTGCCAGTTAGGTGCTGGCTGGACCCAGCTGCAGTTGCATGGAGGAACAGAGCAAATGCAAAAATAAATCCATATACCACAGATCAGAGCTAGTGTTCTGAGATAGGGAGCTGTTAAGGATAACTGCCAAGAAAATCTATGCCTAAAAGTTTGAGATGAAGTCCCCTGTGCTGTGGTACTGATTTGCCTCATATAGGGGTTTTACTGTTCTGTATTTTATGAAGCATTATATGGAAACCTATTAAATACAGTCTCTTTTTTGGTACCTTCCGTTCTTCTAGTTCTAAAGCAATTCTGTGAGAGGTTCCACTTCTGATAAATGACTCAGCTGTTATATACCTTCACATTTAATTCAGTTACAACCCTTAATTTCTAAATGTCAGGTGAGTTCTGATGAATTATTACTCTTCATTTTCTTGATTTGTTCTACAACCTCTTCTGCTGGCATTTTGATTGTAGACCTTTTTTCTTTTTTACTACTTTTTTTTAAATTCTGCTATGGGAAGCTCTTAAGGATTCTCTAGCAAATGCAGATGAAGAAGAATCACTTAAATTTCTACTGTGATTTTATCTTTTCTAAGCACTATTTTTATACCTTGTTCATCTGTTGGCTTTGCAGACTGTTTGGCAAGTTTTCCTGCTCTTGGTGTGTCTGAAGAAGAGTTTATTATTAGCTTTTATGCCTCTTATGGTTTGTTTCTCAAACTTTCTTGGCATGCTTTTCTGGGTTTTTTTACATTTAACCTGTCAGAGCTTTTGTTCCTTTCTACTCTTTTCATCTGGCACAACTTCAGCTTCTGGAATTTTGCTCTGAAGCAGGGGACAAAATGGGGACCGGTTGCTTTATCAGGCTCTGGGTAGGGACTCTGTTAGCGGTACAAGCGCCTCCGGTGGGAGAAGGGTCTGGTTCCACTGACTTATGTCATGGTTGCTTGAGGTTCTGGTCCCCTCCAGCACGGGAGCACCTGGGAAGAGCCAGGGGAACTCCTGCTACTGCTCCAACAACCAGTGCAAGGCAAAGCAGAGGCTGGCAGATTACAAAAAAAAGAAACAATCTGTGCTGTAAACCACATCCTTTCGCAAGGCTTTGTCAGCACCGCAGTGTGCGTACGGCAGCACTATCCCACCGGAGCACATCCCCTGCCCAGTGCAGCTCCCACCTGTAGTGCTCCGAACCGCTCCTTTCCAGCCGCCTTCGTGGCCGCAGAGCAGTGATTAATGAGTCTGACAAGAGATAGACAGCACGTGCCATTTTCATCCCCCAGTTTCACAGCCAATTTATTTCCAAACAGCATGGTTAACTTGCAAAACCCCCGAAATAAACAGGTAAATTTTGAAATGGTGCAATCCCTGCTATGGGAATAAAGAATTTAGGTGTAGTAGTTTTCAGATTGAGAAAAAGTTTATAAATGTCTTCTGAGGTTAGGAAAGCAATTGAGTGAGTACAAAATGGTCAAAGTTATCCCTCTCCTCATATGGAAACTTTCTGCCACTCCTGTATTTGTCTACCATATAACCCTGGAAATAATAAGATAAGGAAAAGATCCAAAACCATGGGCATCTTTGCTGATTGTTTTATTGGACAAAAGAAACCAGAAGTCTTTGCTTATATGTGCACCTATAAAAGTGAAATGTTTAAAAAGGGAATGTTTTCCACCGCTTCGAAAGAGAGAAGCTCTGGAAGAGAGGGCTAATGTCAAATATTTTTCTACTCTGGATTCAACAGCAGGGTTCTGGCAGGTGCCCTTACAAAAATAGTGCACATATTTGTGAACATTCGAACATCCCCGTTGAGAGATGGCATTTCCACAGACTTGTTTGGGTTTGCTCAGAACCTGAAGTGTTTTAATGGAAAATGCAGAATGTACTCGATGCCATGGAAGGTGATCTTCCGCTCTGGATAAAAACAAAGTGAATTGCCTCAGCAGGCTAAAAGGAGAAAGGATGCTCAACTAAATCTGGAAAGAAAGCAAAAAAGAAAACCCACGCAAAATGTAAATGCCATGGGATGGAAATAAAGTACCTGGGAGAGGAGGAAGCAGAGGTGAAGCTGGACGAGCACGGATGCTCCAGCAGACAGGGAACGCTGCTGGGGGAACCTGGAAGGGTGGAACCGCTGTCACCTGTCAGCTGTGCTAACGTGCAGCCTGATGCTGCTGTGCCAGATGTGCCCGGTGTGTACACTGCGGAGTAGAGGTTAGTAAAGAACTTGAGAAACTGCAAAAACAGACTGTAGTCTGGAGGCATTTAAGCATAAAATAAATGGGCCCTGCGTATTTCTATGGGAGGTTTTAGTACATACTTCTAACTATCTGGTCATAATTGGAGACCAATGGTTTTGGTATCCCGGGCACTTGCAAAGACTGAATGTTGGCTCGCTCAAAGAGCGAAACAGACTTTCGTCTTGGTCCAGCAGTATTAAGAGTGTTAGGCCTTTATTTATGGAAAGTCATCCGCAGCTGAAAGTGGCCATAAAGGATTTACGCTTGTTATTAAAGGGGGCTGGTAAGCATCTTGTCATGAGATTAGAGAGCGTTGTTTTCAACCACGCTGTCTAGACCTTTCAACAAAAATGCAGGGAGAAATGCCGGCAGCCGAGCTTATGTACATGTCAGTCTTATAAAATAAACAAAACCAAACTAGAACGTCTGTCTAGTTTCAGGCAAAATATGAACTGCAGCTACCAGAGCTATGCTCGAGAATGAGATTCAACAATAAAAAAAAAAAAAAAAGGTATAAGTATTAACATTGTCCGGGACATCATGTTCTTGATATACCAGCTCAAGGGGAGGCTGTGAGTTGTTAAGGAGATCCTTTGTCTTTAGTTACAGGATGATGTTCTATACACTTTCTAGAGGAAAATAGTTTTAAATGCTGGTCATTATAGGATTGAAACATCAAGAATGTTGTGTACTGTTGCAAAAGAATAGTAATATGAAAAGACCTGCTGAGAGTTGTCACGTGCACCAAAAATGCTGTGGAAGACTGTATTTTTCCTGGGAAAGTTATAAAAAGCTTTTCGTTTGTTTGCTTACCTTATTTTTGTTGGGGGAAAAAAAAAAAGCCCTGAATGATGCTGAAGCATTCTTCCAAGAATATTACTCTCTTTTTTTGCCTCAGGCAGCCTTCCTAGACCTTCCTAGAAAACATCACAGCTAAGCAGGCGATCGTGAACATCAGACTTGATCTCACTAAAGGAACTATACCTGGAACAGTTTGGTCTTACAGCAGATGCAGTTCACCGGACACGGGTTTAAGCTGTTTGGGTTTCAGTGTACATAGTGCTAGATCCTACTAGTCCTCATTTAATGGGATGACTAACGTGTTTTCAAAGCAATAAAGTGGAGTCAGATACCAGTCCATGTTTAGTGTTGTTACATTTCAGAACGCGTCCAGTGGCACCTGGATTTCCCACTGATTACTTTACTCCTAAACGAAAATGCGCTGTTACAAACCAGTATCAGAGCGATCACAGACCTGTAAAGGTAGTTAGATTTATAAGATGTAGAGTTAGATAAGGTAAAATGAAAACTTTAAATTATGTGGTCCATCTAGTAAGGTACCCTGAGAACATCTGCTATGACATCAAAAGGCCACTCTTCTCATTGATCTTGGGAACTAGTCGTCTCCCCAGCGGTAACTGTCATCCCAAAGGAATGCATGCTTCAGACAGGTGGGTGACATCCCTGCGCAGGAGGGAAGGGAGGGATGCTCTGTGGGCTCTTTTTCCTGTGCATATCTCTCACAGGTGGTAACTGCACCGTATGGAGACAACTCAGCCCCAAGAGACAGCAGCACAGCAGGAACTGTCACCCTTTCTCCTTCCGAACAACAGCAGTGTGACCTGCAAATTGACACAACATGCCAAAGCACCTCAGAACCTCAACGTTCGCAGCACGTTTCAGTTAGCATGTTTTTATGTGATGTTAGCGTGTTTTTAGGTGATGTTTTTAAAGTTACACATTACATTAATTTTCACTGTTAATTCTTGCTTGTGTTATGTTTGGCTAGGAAAGGAAAATATGTGTGGGACTGTGCTTTTGAGCTTCTGGCCGGAGCCATCTGGAAGAGGTTATTGCATCGTTCATGTTATGAGACGGCAATTACAGTTCAGACACTGAATGAAGCAGACCTCAGCGGACCTCAGACCTCTCCCATCTTGGAAAAAGGAGAGGGAACCCTCCCCAAATACCACGGGATTCTGTCCTGGGAGGTGGAAGAAACAAGCCCTTCTCCTTTTCAGGCAGAATTAGGGTTTGAGACCAAGTTTCTAATGTGCTTAGCGGTATTGAAGTAGCAGTAGGGTGAGAGGTGTGTAGTTCAAATCACTGCCTGTCCTGTGTCGTATCAACGTGTGACAATATCAACAGCTTGTTTATTTGGCAGCCTCCAGGAACACTTAGATCGATCTCCCCAGTCAGGCGAAAACTCAGCCTGTGAACCTCATGGCGCATAGGTGCTATCAAAATGCAATTGCTCCTGCAAACGCCCAGCAGTTGTGCTCTAAGGGTTTTACCAGTTCTGCTGGTAGAAAATTTGGTTCCGTAAGGTTTGGCAGGAGCAAAATGGATGTTTTAAGCATCTAAATATTGGACACAGGCCCCTGAAGTATCAGTTATGGGCGAAGTCCTTCAGTGAATTCAGGTCTGTATGGCTGTGTAGAAGATGCCTAAGACTTGTCACATGCAATGACTTTTGGCTCGCACACCTCTCACCATACAGACCTGTGTGATTTGACGCTGCTCACGCAGTGTGACAATGTCCTTGAGAATGCTCAGAGAAGGTGAACTTTAACAAATGACAAGAACATCTCAGAAGGATGTTTGGCAGCTACAGTTCTGGAGAAGTGCAAGTAGAGTTTCAGATAGAATTAAAAAAGGAGGCAAAGTGTTGTAAAAGTTAGTAAAGTAGGACTTCTTTTTGTGAGGCAGACTTTTTGTTCAGGAGCGCAGAGTGTATTTAACTCTTATTGAGTTCCCTGACCTAAATACAGCTTTTGTCTTAGCATTCAGAAGCCGATAGATTATGTTCTCCAGTACTGAGGGTCTCTGCTAACCGGGAGTTGTGCATTATCTGCAGGAGCATGGCGTAATTCATACATTTGGTCTTCTCATCCAAGGAGGGTAGAGTTAAGGTTACACGACATAGCTTGTGCCCCTTATGATTATATATTACACGATTTTCGAAATCCAAGGCTCAAACATAATTAGCGTTACAGTTCCAGCCCCAGCTATGCACAACGCAATCTTGTAAGAACTGACTCAGTTACTTAAGAGAGCCCCATTGTGTACTGTGGACTGTTCTGCACCTCCTCACGAAGACGAAGAAAACATCAACGAAATCTAAACAAACTAGTGGATTTTATAACATGGAGGGATAGTTGAGACCTTTGAAGTGAGAGTGCTGCTGGACTTGAAGTTTAGCCACCACCCTAAGCATAAACGCTGAAGGTGTCAGCAGATGGTGTTGAAAGATATGTTGACTTGTCCATGTTTTTATAGGGTGAACAGAAGAGTTTTTATGTACCACAAACATCTTCCTTTATGCAACTCTTCATCTCAAAGGGAATGGTGGGAAGGGTGTGGCTGCATCCCATTATTTTGTGGGTGATGGTAGTTACAGAAAGGTGCTGCAGAAATTCCACTTACCCATAACATCAAATCCTTTTATTTAGGAAAAACAAAGTCACCGCACTGTAAACTAGCCCAAGTTGTGGTTTGGTACACTTTTTATACGCTGGTTTTTATGCACTCCAGCTGTCAGATGGAGACAGGAAGAATCAAAACATTTGCACTGTATCCCTTCTTAAGGGAGCCCCTCAGGTGGTCAGGTCTGGATTCGCCTCCTGCCTCCAGCACTGGAGCACCTCTGCCAGTTGGCTGATGAATCAAAACTCCTTAGTCTGAGGCAACTCTGGGAGCCAACTGGTGCTGCACTCATATGGTGATTCTGGCACACGTACAATGATTTTGGCATGTGATGGTGAGAAAAATGCAGTGGATCAGCAAGTGGAGTATCAACTAGTATACGAAGCAAGCTCTTCAACCCCACAAATGGATCCTCAGAGCACTTGAGCTGTTTCTCGTAGTTTCAGTAGATCTCCACACACTTAACATACAGTCAGCACTGCCACTTTTAGACTTGTTAGCTCTCCAGGTCTCTGTGTGTGTTGAGAAACACCGGACTTATGGAGTAATGAGAGTACTCGCTGTTAACCTTTTGCCACAGTGAAGATTTGCCCAGTCTTTGCTTTCTGTCTCTTGCCTGTTTGCTGACCCATGACAAAAATTTCCTCCGCAACACACCCAGCAAGCTTCTTCAGAAGCCTCTTGTGTGAGGTTTTGTTAAGCTTTTGGGAAGTCTACTTAAAATAAGTTAATTGGTTCTTATTTATCTGCAAATGCATCGAGACTGTTCAAATAATTCTAGGAGAGCATTTCATTTTCCATGCAATGCAAGTGATGTAAGCACATCACCAAGAGACAAACTGTCAGAAACAGCATGGAGCATCTCCTGCTGTCATTTTTTTTTAAATTTGGACAATTACAGCCGGTTAGTGAGGTACGGAGCTCTTGCACTTCCCACTGGCACCAATACGACTTATGGGGGCTCAGCAACCCTGAGACAGCTCAACCTTTGTGTCTAGAGCTCGGTGTCCATGCTTAAAGGCCAGTTTTAAGAATATCTGTTAGAACAACTCTGTTTCTCATTCTGTTACACAGAGATGTGCAATAGATTTTAATCTTCTCAGTCATTTCACGTTCCTTAGGAATAGAGTTTCCTCATACAGAAGACTCCACAGACATTCAAAATATTCATTTTATGTCTATGTCTGCGTTTAATTTCAGTGTTGTTCTCTGCATCCTTGCCGCATCTGATTACTTACCTCTCACATCTCATAAATGTTCTGCTTGACCTACTAAAGCTCTGCCTGTGGCAAAGTTGCAAAACACCTGAAAAAGTACTTTATTTCCTTCCTCTTCAATCATAGCTGGAGATCTGCAAGATATGTCTTTCCTGAGATATATTTCCTTTTGCTCCCTTAAGCGTGGGGTCAGTTTAAAAAGGGGCAGTGTTTGTCGACAAGCCATTTGTTTTCCTTTGAGCGTTTAATTTGTTTATTCCTGTTTTCAAATAATCCCCGAGCAATACCGTTCTTGTAGCTGCGATCGTCATGAATTCAAGTTATTCACCTCCCAGAGGGTCAGACCTTTCATCAGTACGCCATTGGCACGACGCAGCGAGTGTTGCATATTCATCGTCCGAGACACCGGCTAGAGGGCCTCCAAAAAGCCTGACTCTTTTTCCTTTTTTTTCTCTTTTTTTTTTTTTTTGTTCTCAGAGCAAGGAAAACAATCCCTTCCCTTCTCTGGTCCCTTGTTAAGGGTTTCTGTCCAATAACGGTGCTCTCTGCTCTGAGGCACAGTTAACTGTGAAGTTTGCAGCGGGAGAGGCTTTCCTTCAAGCTGTTAGTGTTTTATCCTGGCAGGCTCCTCGAGGTTGTTGTGAGGAGTCTAGCCAGTTGGTGAGCTTTGTAATCTAAACCAGCTGTCCCAGGCTGAGGCCCCCATTTGCATTGTTTAACATACTTAGAAAATGAAGTGTTCATTTTTAACATTCCTCCTCCAATTGGTTTAATGCTGAATTACAGAAGAGAACTAAGCAAAACCAGGTGCTTTCTCTGTATTCTCTCCAGTGTCTGAGGAGGTACAGACGGCTCCCGATCTTCTCCATTACTTGCTATTTCATTCTTTGGACTATAAATGACTGAGGAACCGAAGTGCTAGCAGAGGGTAATGTTTGGAAAAACTTTCTAGTTATTCAGCAGCACAGACTCTGGTTTCTTTCCACCTTTCCCCAACGGTTTTGGACATGCAAGGATTAAAAAGGTAAGTGGCGTGCGTGAAACTTCTTTACTTACTGAAGGGAAACCTGCTTGTGGAAAATATCTGTGGCAGGGATTCGGTATGCCAATCCACTTGCTAAAGCCATTTGCAAAGAGAATGGGATCTCAGCGGTCAGAGGTGGGGAGAGACGATCTGTCTGTTATTAAAGCTGTGCCGTCTCTGACGCGTTCCTTCTTGATCTGCGCTTATACTCTGCGCTTTAGGAACCCCGGCATCCGCGGGAGTGCTGAACTGTGACAGCAAACGGTCCCACCGGCTACAGTGATTGATTTGAGGCTAATTAGTTACTCTTGCAGAAGTTAATTGCTACTTTAAAATATTTTGCCTGCTGGGCAAGCTACTGCGTCCAGCTGACTATAGTGTTGATAGGTTGTGCTGTGTGTCTGGGAATAACTCTTGAGGGGATTTGAGATCTAAAGGAACGAGCCAGTCGAGATGGTGGTTGCAGGCAGAGCACGTATTTCTAACAACGGAAACTAAAGACTGTCTAGAAACGAATGAGTTTTGTCTGACCGGTTTTATAGGGGATTTTGTTAGCATGCACTGCTCTGCAGTAATGCAGAGCGTAGCCCAGTTGCTACGTACCTTAACGTTCAGCTATAACCTGCTGTGTTTCCTTCTAGTGCTGTTCTCGCTCTATGCAAAGTGAGCCTGCAGCCTTTATGCCAGCGCATGCTCTAAAATCTCTTCAAAAAGGTTTGAGGAATCGACAAACAAAGTGCAAGCCTAAATGGACAGCGTTGTGCTTTGAATGCCTTGCATCCACCCCTAAGGAAAATTCTGTGCAGAATTTGCCTTTCCTTGCCACTCAAAAGCTGCCAACAACCACGATCTGTCTCCGCAGCACTACGAACAACCATTTTAGGGTTTATGTTTACTTTTCAGAGCTTGTGCCTGTCTCCTCATTTAAAACAAATTTGTTCAAATGTGTCGGTCACTGTTTGCGTGTGGTTTTGCCTGATGCCTTTGTAGGTCTTGTTCGGCAGCTCAGTTTGCACTGGGAATCAGAGACAGCTCTAAGAGAGAAAGTTGGCAGCTTGCTTGGGTAGCAGAACTAAGGCTACCTAAAATATCCCTTGCTTCCTGTACTGGTTTTATGGGAACATATTGTATACAATTGCCATTCAGAACTAGAATCCAAGATAAGCAAGACGTGGGTTTAATTGTATTGAGAAGAAATTTTATATAAACCAGCGGCAAAGCACTGAAATCCATAGTACACAGGAAAAAAGTAATTTCTTACTGTCCTTTCCTGGTTTTCTGTCTGTTAGCAAACAGTTGGGGGTGGGAGCTTAGCTGAGCAGAATTTTGATGCTCCAGGTAAGGAGTTCCAAATACAGCCACAGAGCTCTGTTAGTGAGGGCTCCTCTTCTTCCTATTGCAGTGAAGAGACCCAATAGGTCCCACTAAGACGCTATAACTGGGGAAGGCTCCGCTGAAGATAGCAGCTTCTAGTAGCTGATGACCTGGCACAGTGTGTCTCCTTGCAGAGCAACGTATTACTGGAGACTGAGTAAAGGGACAGGATCTGGCCCCAGGAAAATGGATTCATCTCAAAGAGAGTCTCCTGGGGACGAAATGCGGTTTAGCGGTTAGAGCAACTGGCTTGGATTCAGGACCTCCTGCATGACATGTCTGCAGCCCTGCCAACGCGTTGCACTGTGAGCTCAGGCAGGGCCTGTGCTTTGGTTTACCCATCTGTAAAATGTGCATAATGTGCAAGAAAAACTTCGATATTCTCAAAAGAAAGGTGTCAGAGAGGGGCAAAAAAGGTTTTATTGAATATTGCGCACTTGTTCATTAAGCAGCTGCTGCATGGGGCGTCATAAAAAACAGATTAGTTAATAGCCACGTTCAGTCTTATTCTGATCCCAGTTGCATAAAACCATAGCAAAATGAGATCCGAATCTGGCCCACAGTTTTATTACTCCCTCTCCAGGGGCCAAATTCCTGTTAGCAAACCCCTGTGGAATACACCAAAGTGTCACTAGAAATTAATTTGTCCATGTGTGTTTGATTCTATATACTGAGCCTGGATATCAGAAGGTTTTCAGCCTATTTTCTATGCACATTACAGGATACTGACTGCTTTCACACTGGCCGTCTGCCTTTCAAGCCCTGGAAAAGCACAGGTGAGAGGTGCACGCAGAGATCTATGTGCTGTTTTGTACCGGAGCGCTGTATGGCATGCGACGTTAACTGGCTAGCAGGTGAAGAGGAAGCTCTGTGGTCTGGGGTTTACATGGAAAGGAAGCTGTGTGGTCTAAGGGTTTAGAGGGGAGAACTTGGAGCCAGCGGGATTCTGGAGTCGAATGTGGACTGAGCTTATTGACTCACCCTTGCCAGCTCAGCAAAATATCCCTGTAGGAACCTGGAGCTCACTGAAAACCCGATTCTGCCTCTGAACTGAACACTTGTGCAAAAGGCAATAAGAAAAACCGTCCCACGGGAGCAGGGGCAGCTCAGTTCTGCGGTGGGGAACATCTACATTTGGAAAATTTACTCGTATAAATAGGTATTTTCTGTGTAGAGCAGGATCTTTCTTAAGACTGTTTAATTTTGGGCTGTGATCATGAATGACTGTATCCTAGTTTTCATTTTAATTTATGCCCAAAGCCATTTTTATTCAAGAGGCAGGGCTTTGGAGGGTGGATGGAAGTAAAGCAGTCCAGTTCTTGAAATAGCAGAAGCATTAGTTCTTTGTGTTCTTGGGCTCCACTTGGACTTTAAATTAGGAAAAACAGTTCCCAAAGGCATGTTAAGTTTGAATTCCTAGTTGATAATCCAGATATACTCAGTGTCCAGAGCTGTGTTTCTAAATAGCTTTGCCAAAAGACTCTCAAATGCAGTTGTTTTTTTTCTATTACATTGAAAATTTCCTGCACATGGCATGCTTATTGATATTTTTGTGAGCATTGGATCTGTATGGGAAATGCTTTTCATGACCCTGGAGAATTTTTGAGATGTCCTTAAGGCTTTGTTTTTATAATTAAAAAATATTGTTGCTATTGCTATTTTTATAAAAACATCATGTACCATAAATTGATTTTGAAGTCTAAGCAAAAAACAACTCGAAACCAAGATGCCAGCAACAAATTCTTTCTGAAGATATTGAAACTGGTCATTTCAACAATATTGGAATCTTTTCTAGAATAAAGTTCTAGAAAGTTGTTGAAACCAGTTCTACAGTAGTTTCAGTGCTTCTGAATCACCATTTACTATCCAAAAGAAAATCATTTTGTGAAAAACTCTCTTAACCTTTCCTGCTAACCTAGATGTAGTGTATACACCACAGCACGGAAAAGAGAACAAAAAGTAGAGTACGTACATTCTTTCGAACATGAGGCTGATTACACATTCTCCCATCAGAATATCTTGGCTTTCCACAACATGATACCAAAACATCTTGGAATGCCAAAATAAATGAAGGCAGAAATCCTCCATAGTTGTCTGACACTTCTAGTAGTGGCATTGTGTATTCCTGTGTGCAAGTGGCAGGTGCAGTCCAAATAGTGCCACGTGTTTCACTTCATGTCCCCTCCCTAGTTCCTGCCATGGCCCACTTCTCCTGACTTATCCATCTCACCCCTTGTCTCCCATCTACAACTTACTACGTTTCCAAATGTGAACCAAGTACTTTACTCTTCTACTAAGTCCCAAAAAAAAGTGTCTTTATCATTTAGCAACAACAAAAAAAAGGAAGATCCTTGAGCACACTCCATCCCTCTGCCCTCTAGTTACTTCAGTGGTTCCTGTTCTCTGGATATCTCCTGCTTACATTCCTTAGTATGACCTATTAACTGTGCTTGTGAAAACTGCTTGGCCCGCTGGAGGCCCAGTCAAAAACTAAGGAGAGCAGGGAATCATTTTAATGGGCTTTGATACAATCATTGACAGGACTGTCATGGTTTTAGAACTGCTGAGGGTCACTGAAATGCTGAAGACTCCAGGTTGCAGCGCTGGTAAAGACCGGTACCATAGGATAGGAAGGAACAAGTAACCTTGCAAGCCTCGAGCAGGTGTCAAGCAAAGATTTATCCTCTAAAAATCAAGAGGTTTGGTGTAAAGTAAAAGCCTTTTATTTTTATTAAGCTTGTTGTGTTCTAAGTATGGCTTCAATTCAGTCAGATGGCCAACATGTTGAGACACGTGTACCGAATTGTCTATATGTGGCATTTCAGAGCCTGTTAGAGAAGTTAACCTGTACCTTTTAACTGAGCCCCTCTGTTCTGGCAAAAACAAGACCCCAAAAAAGAAGACTGTACATCTGTGTTAACAACTGATAGGGAGCCCATGGCACAATATGTGTTGGTTGCCCCCTGGGGAGATGAGCAGCCTGACATTGTCACCACCTGAGGGAACCACCTTCTAGTTAAGGGGCTGGCATATGTGCTGAGGTCTCAGGTTCATTCATCCCCTGCTGACTGTCCTTTGGGGAAGGGACTTCATTTTGGTGTACTGTTTAGTGCTGAAACGATTGTACTAGGCGTAATAATCCAGATGAGCGTTTGACTCTGCAACCCTCTCATTTCACAGTCACTGAGTGTCCTTTGTTTTCTCATTTTAGCAACAATGCACTAATGGGTTTGACCTGGACCGTGCCTCTGGGCAATGCTTAGGTAGGACTTTAATTAAATCAATACATTTAAATTGGGGTTCAGAAATCCTGACTGTATTGAGTTAACATTGTGCTGCTGTTTGTTGGTACGTTTTAGTTGAAAAGTTCTTGCTGTGTGACAAATATGTGTGTTTGTGTATATGCATATACAAAAATATATATGTATATATAAATATATGTGTGTGTGTTTACATAGCACAGGGATATACCGATCTTCGACACTGTTGAGATACTAATTGGCCGTCAGTGCTTCTCAAATAGCTGTGATGCATTGAGATGGGTTTGGGAGCTCAGTCTAATTGCCAGCTGACAAGGGTTGTTTACCGTCCTCTTTCTCTTCCAGACTATTTACTCTCTTTGTTGGCAGCCTCCACCTGGAGGAGATAAAGGCTCAGATAAAGTCTACCGGCTCAGGCTTGAAACTCCCAAGTGAACTATTGAGGCGATACAGGGAAACACACGCTTTGCCCTGTAGCATCTTTTTGTCAATGGCATTCAGTCTCCAGGGCAGCATCTTCTGCGTGCATTAGAGTCACTCAAACAGTCAGGGACAAACCAGCAACCGATTGCTTGCTCTGTCATAGCAACCTACTGCTTCTGTGCTCCGAGAACCGAGCGAATGCTTAGTTTGGCTAAACCATTTGAATCTTTCTAAATTTAATTCAGCAACAATCCCAATCAGAGTGAGAAAGAGGCCTGAACCACATCCTCCAGACCTGAACATCCCTAACTTTTTCTGTGGGAGGGAGCTCGGGAGTTCCAAACCGGGGTCCAAGTTTCACAGCTGGGCAAACCAAACCACCAGTGTTTGAAATCCTGATCTGCGTGTTGTGGTTTGGACAGACCCTCTAGCAGGAACAGGCAGTAGCATGCTGTAGCCATGTGTAAATCAGTGTTTAAACTGAACATTTATAGAATGACAAAGCAGGCTTTCCCCTCTCCCTCTACCCTCTAGTAGTGAAGTAAAACAAGTAGAACACAGGATATGTTGAATATATGGGATATTTCCTGTTTTAGTATGATCTAAAAAAGAAAAGTGAGGCTCCACAAGGAAGGATTAGCTTTTCTGTTCAAAGACACTATCGAATTTTTTAGCAAAGTCTTGAGAAAAACATGTTAACTATTTTTCGGACAGGTCCCGTTAAGAAGCAGTCACTCATTTACTTTTGCAATTTCCTTCCAGATATTGATGAATGTCGGACTATTCCTGAGGCCTGCAGAGGAGATATGGTGTGTGTCAACCAGAATGGTGGCTATTTATGCGTACCCCGAACAAACCCAGTGTATCGGTCACCATATCTGAACCCTTATTCAAATATTTATCCACCGCCCCCAGCACCAGGCCCTGTTCCTAACTACCCCACTGTTACAAGACCTCTGATCTGCCGATTTGGTTACCAGTTGGACGAAAACAATCAGTGTGCTGGTAAGTACTAGAAATCTTTATTCTATACTTTTATTTATATTAAATCACAGAATCAAGGAATTTTCAGAGTTGGAAGGGACCTCTAGACATCATCTAGTCCAACTCCCCAAAGCTTGTCCGACATTGGAGAAACAATTGTCCTGCAATTGTCCTTTAATTATTGTATCACTCAAGCCCAGTCTTTGGAATTTCGGCTACTTTTTTTTAAAGGATGTGAGATCTACATTTCATATGGCCATTATTCAATGCAAGCTAAGATAAGATTTAGTCCTATTTAATCAGGAAACACACTTTTATGAGAGAAGTAATGTTTCTATGAGATAAACTACCATCTGATGGCAGGTGATTTGCCAGCACATCAAAGTCATGCCTCTTATGTTTATGATTCTGTCCTTGAGAGAGAAGGTGGGTGGCCCTCCATTTAAAGCACTAGGTGGGGACTGAGGAAACCTTGATTCAGTTCTTGGCAGTATGTGACCTTGTTCAGATTCCCAGACCTCAGTCTTCCTCCTTTAAATGGGATAAATAAGAGTTGTTTCCTCCCGTGCTTTGCGCTCTTCACTTACACTGTGAGCCCTTAGGAGCACAAACATTGCTTATCTACAGGGTGGTACACAATTTTTAGCACTACCATTACTATAGACTTCAGCTGAGAGTGGAACTCCCTTGATCCAGGCGCTATACAAACACACACGGAAAGAATTGCTGCCCCAGCAGAGTGTTGACATCATCTTAGTGCCTTGATATTCCCCAATCTCCAATGCAAAAACCAAATAACCTTATGAAAAATTTATTGTGTTGGTAGTTTTTCTACTTTTGCATCTTTTGCTAGCTTCTGATTCCACTTACTTCATTTCATACTCTGTTTAACTTGGATATAAGCTCCTCCTGTATTACTCAAATTTAAGGGAGATTTAGATTATATGCCTTTGGTTTACTCGCTTTTGAAAACATCATGTTATGAAGGAAAGGAGAGAAAATTTCTGAACTAAATTAAAGTAAATTCCACTAGCCAAAATATTTTTTTTAATGCCAACTTGGAATCAAAAGATCAGGATCAAACTGATCATTGACAGCTGCTGAGGGTAAATGTTGGAGACGTAGCCCACAGGTCTACCACAAGGTTAACCTATAACCACTACTTATTGCTGTGTCCCAGTTGTCCTGATGGTAAAGTGAGATTTTTATCTGTTATTATATGTAGCTAATTGTCTGAACATTTTTATTAATACCTTTTTTGAAATAGGGCTGGTCTTTGGCAAGAAAAAAGCCCAAACTACAGAAGATAGGAGTTTTCAACAGAGAATTTTGCCTGTCTGTAGACTAAGAAACTGCATTTAACTCAGAACATATCTTTTCTGAATGCTGCTGCAGAACAACACAAAAGCTAAAGCTGACTTGTCTTTCAGGCTTATTCTGCCCTATTGTCTGAAATTTCTGGCAGGACTTGGTTTCAGATGATGTACTTCATTTGCTCCCCTAGTGAGGAGACCATGATGCTTCATGGGTGCTGTAAGAGTCTAGATTTAAGTTCAGCTACTTTGGGGAGAATTTTTCTGCATTTGAATCATTGCCGTCATTATGCTTAAAGGTGGGAAAAACATATTTTTTAACCAGCACTGGTAGTAATACCTACCGGAAAATTAAAAAAACCCAGGTTTTTTAATGAGGAGGTTTGAAATCCTGGGATAACTGATGAGTTAGCTGTAAAAATAAGCACGTGTACTATCCAGCCCTTTGAAAATTGCAACCAGTCCTTCTGATCTTAGCAAATTAATCAACCTCAGTTATTTTATCTACTGATTTGTAAGCTGCCAGGAGTGTTTTCATTTTGCTAACTTTGATGTAGATGAATCAGGAAATGGGACAGTTAGTGGAAAAGAAGTGCTGAAATCAAAGGGGAAATGAAAGCTCTATATTTTACTCTCTCTAGCCTGCTGCACACAAGCCATACTAATCAAAACAGGTGGATGTTGGAACCTTTTACAGTGGACTTTCCAACCTGCAAAGGGCGTATGTGTTGCTAACCACACCGGCAGAAATGTGAGGAGTAATGCTTTCTTCAGTCAGGGCTGTTCACTTCTGTCACTTTAACTTTCAAATACCGGAATTGAATTGTGAGGGAAAGTTCGGTGAATAGAGACATTAACAACAATAGATGGGAAAGTACCGACTAGCATTTGAGTACCACAGTTAGCTGGAAGCAGTTTTTGAAAGTCTACATGAGGTTTGAATTTGGGCAGATGATGGATCATATTTGTGTTAGAGGAAGAAAAACAAAACTTAAAGAAAACAAGACCTGTCCGACCAAAGGGGTCTCTGCTGGGGTTAGATTTCATTTTTCATTTAGTGAAATCCTCTGGAGACATTCACTATATTGATGTAGTATTTATTTTTGTATCTGTGTGCCCTAGGATGGAAAGTGCAGACACCCGGGGAAGTGATATGACCACATGTCTCACTGCAGTGGTGGTAGGAAGGACTGATCCCCTGTTTCCAGGACTTCTGGTGCAGTTAACAGGGGTGAACAGTTAACGTGCTTGAAGGTCTCGGAGATGAGGCACCAAGGAACCTTGACAGGGTCCTCAGAAACCACCACCATTTCACTCAAGTCATTCAAGAAAGTCTGAATTGAGTCATGGATCCATCTTATTATAAGTTAATTATAAGCATTGCATCATGTTAATAGTATTTCAGTTGCTCTGTGCTTCCCTGCTTGTCAGCATTCAGCATGGTCTTAGGATACGAAGCCCTTCAAGGGTTAATTTTGTGGTGGAACAGTTGAAAAGAGTAAACTGGAATCTACTTTGCTCAGTAGCTGAGGCACTATATAACTTACAGGTTTGTTATGTTGGTGTTCTGGCACCACCTTCCAGCACCTTCTTTCCAAATAAAATTAGTTACAGGTATTTCCATTAGAGATAATGAGACTTTTTGCTATTGATTTCAGGGGAACCAGAGCTATTCTAATGCCAAAGTTTCTGAGAAATCTCCAATTTTTAACAGAGTCCACATTTTTGTCTGGTCAGATATGGGGTTACAGGTCTGGGCCACATTTTCTATAGTTAGGCCAACAGAAATCTTTACTTTCTCTTTGAATTCCAGTCAAAACAGCTTATTAAACACAGGAACCTTCCCTGGGAGATTTGCAGCCTCAGCTTTGAAGCGCTGAGCTTGTTCAAGAGACTTCCAAAGTGAAACAGGATAAAAGTTTGATCTGAAAGCTGTATGAGACTTAATAAGCTTTTTTTTTTTTTATCCCCCCTTTTGCTAGAGCTGACAGGAACATAGGAAGGCTGTGAGAGGGTCGCTCTGTCCCGGGTTGGCATCTGTCCTGCCTGCTGAGGCTCCACGTTCCCTGGCTCTCAGAGGAATGTGCACCCCGGGTGGTTTGAATAACATTCCCCCTCGTGGGGGCTGATATATTCCAACATTGCGAAAAAATACATACAAGCCATTCTTCTTCCTTTCAAGCTTTTTTGGCCTCATCCTTTCTGACCTGGATGGTCATAGACTGGGGTTAGGTGTCCACGCTCCTTCCCCATCCTGTTCACCACTCAGTCTTAACAAGACTTTTATCTCCAGATCTCGTCCTTCACGAAAACAAAATCTTTCCTGGCACATGTGCCTTCCAAAGACACCCGTCAGTGACCACTTTGCTCACTCCAGTGTCCTCTGCGTGGTGCCGAAGTAGCTGTAACCATTTGTGGCAACAGGCAGAGACATATTTTAATCATAATTACGTTTTAAATCTTCTGTGGGTTTGATTCCTGATACATGGTATTTTTACCCCTGGAGTTGCTGAATGCTTTATATCTTGTATGTATGAACGTACTCTGTTTTAAACAGCACGAAGTCTGTGTAAACTCATTCCAAAGCAGGTTGGGAATGATTTATAACTACAATTAACACTGGAATAAAAGACCACATACAGGAAAAAGCAAAGAACATCTAGCACAAGAGCACTGCTTGAACTGTTTGTCTTCTAGCGCTACTTCTCTATAAATACAGAATGGTTAGTCATAATAATGACTTTTTGTTCAAGGAACTTGGTCTAGTAACTGTTGGCAAGATTAAACTGGAGTGAGGGCCCATGTTCTTGCATTATACATTCATGAGCTGAGAGCTCTTTCCAATTTCCCTTCACTCCACCTTGCTGTTTCCTGATTTACAATGATCTTTAAAACATGCCTCAAACACAGATCCTTCTGGGCATTGTGGAAAGAACTGTAATGGGTGGGCTCTTATTTTTGCTTCTTTCCCATTAACGCACATGCACAATGTGAGGAGATGGTGGGGGTGGAGAGGCTTGTAAGAGGGTTGAATGGAGGGGTCAGAGAAAGCAGACCGCAGAGCCAGAGAAGCAGATGCTAGGAAAGGTATAAGCATAAAGCAAGATGAGTATGACCTAGAGGTAGAAAGAAGGGAGGAGGCCAGAGGAGTTAATAAATGTGGTGGGTTGACCCTGGCTGGACACCAGGTGCCCACCAAAGCCGCTCTGTCACTCCCCTCCTCAGCTGGACAGAGGAGAGAAAACAGGACAAAAGGCTCGTGGGTTGAGATGAGGACAGAGAGATCACTCAGCAATTACCGTCACGGGTAAAACAGACTTGACTCAGGGAAATTAGTTGAATTTATTACCAATCAAATTAGAGTAGGATAATGAGAAAGAAAAAACAAATCTTAAAACAATTTCCGCCCGCCAGTCCCTTCTTCACTCCTGATTTTTCCACCTCCTTCCCGCAGAGGCGAAGTGGGACGGGGAATGGGGATTGTGGTCAGTCCATCACACATTGTCTCTGCCGCTCCTTCATCCTCAGGGGTAAGGACTCCTCACACTCCTGCTTCAGTGTGGGGTCCCTCCTATGGGAGACAGTCCTCCATGAACTTCTCCAACGTGAGTCCTTCCATGGGGTGCAGTCCTTCAGGAACAGACTGCTCCAGCGTGGGTCCCCCACGGGGTCACAAGACCTGCCCGTAAACCTACTGCAGCATGGGCTCCTCTCTCCATGGGACCACAGGTCCTGCCAGGAGCCTGCTCCAGCATGGCTTCCCACAGGGTCACAGCCTCCTTTGGGCATCCACCTGCTCTGGCCTGAGGTCCTCCACAGGCTGTAGGTAGATATCTGCTCCACCACGGGCCTCCATGGGCAGCAGCCTGCCTCACCATGGTCTTCTCCAAGGGCTGCAGGGGAATCTCTGCTCCGGCCCCTGGAGCACCTCCTCCCCCTCCTTTACTGACCTTGGTGTTCTGCAGGTTTTTTCTGCTTCTTAAATATGTTATCACAGAGGCTCTGCCACTGTCGCTGATGGGCTCAGCCTTGGCCAGCAGCGGGTCCATCTTGGAGCTGGCTGGCATTGGCTCTGTCAGACATGAGGGAAACTTCTAGCAGCTTCCCATAGAAGCCTCCCTTGCAGCCCCCCCCGAAACCTTGCCATACAAACCCAATATAATGGTATTAAAAAAAGGCATTGTCTTTATTTTTAAAACAAAAGCTAAAAGGAAGAAGCACAAAAGCAGAGGGAAATAGAAAGATGGTCTTTCCAAGTGTAAGAGAGTATTGTTCCTCAAGGCCTCATTTCTCAAAGACTGCCAGGACCTCCTACATTCCCCACCTACAGGTCCCCAGTCCTATACTTGTGGAGTGAAACTCCTTCCTTCAAAACATTACCTTTGCACAGATGGGTTTTAGATCATTATCATTTATATTTCAAGCATACCTAAACCTAAACCTAAATCCAAGCCTGCAATCCTACTGGCCTGCCCTGTGTGCAGCCTCATTAAGAACTGCCTATGTCCAGATGAGTTTTCAAGCAAAATAAAGGAGCCAGATGTGCATGTTTGGGGAGGAGAGAGGGAAATGAAGCTACAGGGAACTGAGAGGAGGTGCCCAGGTCTTGCAGCAGGCCCATGGCTGTGCTGGGGGTAGAGCTCAGAGTTCTTCATCCAATGGCCTAGACACTAAGCCGGGCTACCTCCTAGTAGTGACTTTTCTACAGTGAACTTTTCAGGTATGTAAAAACAGGAGGACGAAAAGGAGGGGAATTATGCCCTGGAAGTAAAGAAAAAAACAAACGGAACCCACTCCTGCCATTGCCTTTTTAAACTGTTTGGTTCAGCTCTGTGTCTTTCCCTTTTCCTCTTGGTCTGTGAGACAATCTCTTTTGCTATTTTGAAGGACAGTTCCTGAAGGCTATGCCTGGTCCCTGATTGGGCAGTGCTGCCATCACATCCAAATTAACTAAAAGCAAAAAGAAAGATTGCACGAAAATAGGTTCTGCAAGAGGTTGAGAGCAGCCTCCTGAAAGGGTATGTAATTGATGACAACTTCTGATTAAATTAAGGGCCATGGTGTGTAACTTTTATTCATAAGATGGTTTTCCTGTTGGGTTTTGTGGGGGGAAATATAAATTCAGACCTCACGCTGTGACAGCAACAGAAAAGTTGCCTCTAGAGCATCTCAAGAAGAAGCTATAGTTGGTGGCTAAGGCTTGGGTTGGAGGATTTTGCATTCAGTTCCTCCTTTTACTATGGACAAATATGCTGGATATTTTGGGACCTCAGGTCATTCTGTGTAAAATGAAATAATAATTCATTTTCAGGATTGTACCGAGGATAATTTCACAAGTAGATGTTAGGTGTTGAGATAACTCCCTGACAAGTATGGTGTAAAAATATGTAAATAGGAGAAAAAAAAAGGCCCAGTTTAATAATCCTACAACAGTGAAGCTTGAAGTGAGACATGTGGAACTTATTTACCTCCCCATTGCACTAAACTGGTTGGAAATCACTAGGCACTTCTGCCTATGTTCCTGTGTAGATTAGAGGAGAGGAGACGTCCCAACACCTTACCGGTATCTCCCATTTGTTTCAGGAATACCAGTGCTACAAAAGCTTTCAGTGGTTATTTGATCCTGTTGTTTTTCAGTCACCATCTACTTATACTGTGCTCATTTCATGTTTTAGCACAATTCAAGATGGCTGAGCATAGATTATCTAACATGATGAGACTAGAGAAGCCAGGTAAAATAAAGACATGGAAAATACAGACTATGTACATTAAGACAGAATACCATATGCCAGGGGACTAACGGAAGAAGGATCATTAACATTGTAGAGAAGAGACAGGCTTAACATAGCCCTGTCCCATTGGATAAATCCACATTGTACAGCTCCAGGCAAACATAACTATAATTCTCCTGTGTCCGCCCTCGGTGCTTCTGATCTGATGGCCTGATCTATTCACAAACCCAACAGTCTTCATAAAGGTAATCATGAGTTGACCATAAAATCTTCCTGGGTAAAAAGGTACATCTGAAAACACTCAGAGCTCCTTCCTCCCTCAGGAAACCGTTGCACCAGAAGGGAGGATGGGCCAGGGCTGAGGAAAGGCAAGATTCAGCTCGTCCCTGCAGTAGGGTCCATCAGTAGGGTCATTCCTACAGAAGTTTGACCACCAATAAACGTATTGTCCCCCAGCAGAATTTACCAAGGAGAATGAGGGTGGAAATGCTACTTTTCACTGAAATGAATCCATCTGTGGTGGAAGGGGTTGGCTTGATAGAAAAGGTTGCTGTATGTATCTGTCTGTAGCAGGGTAAACTGAGCCCTCTGTGGCTTGGATTATTCCTTCTCTCATTCCTCGCTAAGTGCAGCGTGGGAGGAGTACGGTCTGGTGGTTAAAGCACAGGCGAGCACTTCATTTATTTGTGAAGCTTCTACTACTCACAAAGAAATAAGGCAAATTGAACCAAGAAATATAACGTGCAAGCCAAGAAGGCTGGCATGTTATTAAGAAAACTGGCATCTCTGTGTACTGGAAAGAAAAATAGCAAGCTCCTGGGTATGGCAAGGTGTAACAGTAAGTGCAAGTCCATCATTCTGCATGTCAATACCTTTCAAGCATCACCGACTGACCGTATTAATGCACGATGATGTGAGAAGGGAAAATAAAATAAACACAGCTACAGTATAGCCCCAACTGAACTTGACTGAACTACAGTCATACAGGGTAGACAGCTGGATAAGTCAACTGAAAACCAAAAACTCCTCTTAGAGCTGTGTCAATGGTCCCCCTTGACTTTGGTGAAGATTTTAGGATCTTGGAGCAGAAGTTCCTGCAGTGAATTTATTACGTTTAGGTTAATCTGTCTGGAGCCTAAGCCACTGACCATAAGTGTCGTATGGTCAGGGAGTCTGGCACAATATTTTCCTCCTGCCAGACTCCTGATACCATGATAAGGATTTCTAAGGCACTGTGGGGGAAGAATAGACAGCTGGTCAGAAGATCACCTGATGATAAAAACTGTGGCAGCCAGGAGTGTTTGAATTTGCTTTCAACTTTAGTGTGAACTAAAGGGATTCTGCCTGTGGGAGTGTCACCGCTTGCTTACTAGGGGTGATTAAAAGTTTTCTGGTTTCTTCTGTACTGAGGCTGGGAGCCAGGAGGGAAGCACAGTGCCATACAGAAGGGGACAGCTGAAGGAGAATGTGTCACTTTACAAAATATAGCTGGTTTGTATGCAGAGAAGGGACATATGCACAGAAGGGACAATGTCCATGTCTTGTTAGATGTGCAGGCACCAGTCCAGGCACAGGAAGGTTGAAATCTCTGTAGACTGTGAACTCTCTGTGTTTCAGTTTTCCCTCTTCCTCGGCGAACTCTGATACTTCGGTGTACAAGGTGGCAAGAACCCAGGAATCCCATCTCCCTTGCACTTTGGAGGCTGCAGAGGGAAAGGGTATGCATAGGAAAGAGGTTTAACTGATACACTGGGTTTTGGTTGGTTTAATGGCCTCGGTTAAGCTTGGTCTCTGAATTTGGCATTATTGGTCACCGGGCTCCGAGCCAGATAACACATAGAATTCAGTTGTCACCAAGAGCTAGTTGGCAGGAGGTTATATCTGACTTACTTCAGAGAAGTGGTAATGGTGCCCAGCCTGCCATATCTTCAGGCATGCGCTGGTCAGGGCAGGGCTCTCACCCCTGCTGTTAATCTCTGAATGATTCCTTAGACTCACTGCGAACAGCGGTTTGACATGCAGGGCTTTGTGGCCGCCTTGCCTTTATTATGTCTTACTTCCAGGGATTACAGCAGTGCCAGATCAGTTAAAGCCGCTATGTGCCGATTAGCTCTGTCTGCTCTGGAGCAGATTTCGTGAGCTTTCCTTTGTGGGATAGCTGTCATGAAAGGCAGTCCCGCCAACGAGACAATTACCGGGCTTAAAAGAAAATTAAGTCACTTAACGGTGCTGGAAGATTGACAGACTTCATGAGTACCCTTCTCCAACCCATTGGCTCTGTGGCTTCCTCTTCTCCTGTTTTCCTAGGGGTGTCTGTTTTGGCTGTGGATGACAGTCCATGCCTAGCTTTCTGCTGGGACCTTCAGGGACTTTGGTTGCGTGAGTGACGCCTTCTTTGGCATAACATGCAGAGTTCAGTACATGGTAGAGTGTCTCTTTTTACCTGGAAGACCAATTTAATTTCAGTGCCCTTAACTGCACCAGCCCTCTGCTCAGGCCTATGTCAACCTTTGCTTGTGTTTGCAGCACCCACAGTGCCTAGAGGTGGCAGTGTTCTCAATGCCTTAAAAGTTACCGTTTTTCTTGGCCTTGGCCTTTATATTTTTTGGGTCAGCTTTGTTTCTTTTCGCTTGGTTCCAGCCTGAAATTGGCCATGGTTATATGTCACAATCTAGTTCGTTAAGCCAAAATATATAGAAAATACGAATTGGCTCCTTTACCAATATAAATCAGCCAGATGGAGCGTATGTTTTGCCAGACTCTATAGGCAGAGGTAATGGCAATGCTGGCATTGCTCCTTTGTCTTGTCCATAGGACACCGGACCCATGACAGAGCTGCCACGCAGAGGTATAAGAGCTGCCTGATGATGCGTGGAGTTTAACACGCTCTCACCCCTTCATCTGCCAATTGACTGGCTTCCCGTTTTAGTACTTCAATGAGAGGAAAGAATTTTTCAAAGCAAATAAAGCTACCGGAAGATGAATGGGATTTACACATCACCAGCCCAGTTCAGGGGAGTAGTTTCACTGTTCTGCCTTTTGGCTGGGATGTGCTGCCCATTGAGGATGACCAGATGCACTGAAGTCATAGAATCATAGACTTGCTGAGGTTGGAAGGGACCTTTAAGATCATCAAGTCCAACCATTAACCTACCCTGACAAAACCACTTCTAAACCATGTCCCGAAGTACCACATCTACACTTTTTTTAAACACCTCCAGGGATGGAGAATCCACCACCTCCCTGGGCAGCCTCTTCCAATGTTTAATAACCCTTTCAGTGAAAAAATGTTTCCTAATATCGAATCTAAACCTCCCCTGACATAACTTGAATCCATTTCCTCTCATCCTATCACTTTTCACCAGGGAGAAGAGGTCAGCCCCCACCTCTCTACAACCTCCTTTCGGGTAGTTGTAGAGAGTGATAAGGTCTCCCCTCAGCCTCCTCTTCTCCAGGCTAAACAACCCCAATTCCCTCAGTCGTTCCTTACAAGACTTGTAGTCAGTCTTCACTTTTAACACCAGCAAAACCCTCTCTGCTTTCAGTTCTTCTCAACCATAGCTCATGACTGCAGGTGCCCTCAGACCTCTTTGCTCAACATCGTTTTCAGAATTGACTACTTATCTGAGGAATCACAATATCGGAGCAACCAGCTGCAATCCCTTGAGGGCTCTAGTTTTTCAGGCAGAGTCACTCTGCACTTTCTGAAAGTCAGGGTGTGTCCAGTGTCTTTGTTTGGGCACCTGCAAGTGTGTATATACAAACTCATCAGTCCTTCTGGAAAATTGCCTTAGCTTTTCTGTGGCTCCGTGCTACATCAATGACATGCCAGTACAGTGAGAATAAACCTATTTGTGTTCATGAGGCATTCAGATACTGAAAATAAAAGAAGTCCCTCAGCTAAACATGGAGAGCCCAGAAGGAGGGGGAGAGGAGTGCTTCATAAACTTGCAGGGGCTGAATGAATCCCTGATCTACTGCTTGATCTGACACTAACTGTGTTATTTGGTCTGGGGGTTTTTTTTTGGTTTGTGGTTTTGTTTTGTTCTTTTGGTTTTTTGTTCTTTTGGTTGTTTGGTTTTTTTTTCCACAAAAAGAAACAACTTTAATGTCTGCTTTGTTCTAATATTTTGAGCTTGTTTCCCTTTTCTAATTTTTTTTTTTTGTGTGAAGTAAAATTCTTGCTTTCCATCCAGCCCCCTGAGTAAATGAAGCGTTAGCTGGTGAGTCAGTAAATTGTGGGTTGGATCAAAGGCATTAACTGGTTTTGTGGTACAACCCTCACATATCTATAGGTGACAGAGAATGGGAGGACTGTACAAACAGCAATACACAGAAGTCTAGAAAAGCTACAATTGTGGTCAGGAAATTAAGGGACTGGAAACCCAGCAGCAGATGAAAATATAACCTAAAACATGGCCATCTGATGGAAGATGCACAGTCGAAGGCAGTGATATCAAAAGCAGTGTAGCACGGGGCAGTTTCTGGCAGACTGGGAGACTTCTCATTCCAGAATAGAGAGGGGAATAGTCCTTTGGTATGTTCTGCTGAGAATGCATCCAACCTACTGAGAGTAAGTGTAAAAGTACTTTACTACCAGATAAATGTGGATAAGTTTATGGAAATCTCAGCATAGAGCAACAGTAAATTAGGGACATTATTGAGGCTGACTGACTAAAAGAGTTAAATATATTATAAAGCTTAGGGTAAGATCACAGCAATTGGAACTGTAAACGTCAGAGAAGCAGAAGTTGTGTATGGTGGGTGGTACAAAAGTATGATTATTCCTGAATAGGCTACAATTTGCTGAAATGAAGGAAAATTACTTTAAGACTGAACTTAGTAAAGCCCTTTATGACAGTGCAGTGTATCAGGTTATACAAGAATACACTAGGTATGTTGTAGTGGAGGAATAGTACAAAATGTATCAGCAGAGCTTTAATTCAGAAGCAGATTGAAATTAGAGCAGGGCTGACTTTGTGATGCAATAGCCCAGAACTGTGTATTGACAGATATCAGTTGGTTTCATGCAGTCTTCCCAAAAGACTGCAGCATGCCAGCTTTGGGAAGGAGGCGTTCTTTCCCACTAAACCAGTGTTATTTGAAGGTGGGGTTTTGTAAAACCTGTATTATGTTATTCAGCTAGTATGTTGCACTTTGGGGCAAAATGCTTAGTAAAATCAGTGTTTTCTTTTTTTTTTTTTTTCCCCAACTTGTAACATGTCAATTTGGCTCATTGACATTCTTGAGAGTTTTAACTAGTCATAGATGAAAAGTGGCATGAGAGAATAATAGACTTTTACAGGGTTACACATAACACTTCCAACCCTGCCTATGATTTCAATTGAAAAAAGTGAAAATTTTGTCTCCATATTCCCCAGACAATTTTGAAAACCTGAATGTAGATTTGAGCCCAGAGAGATATGGTACAGACATGTCCTATGCAGACTGGAGAATACCTCTAAATGTAATTAGCAGCTGACATTTTGTAGTATATCAAATGGCCCAGCAGGTCATGTGCATTCTGAAGCTGATAAGGGATGTATGTTGTCACAAGATACAAAACACCATCATACTCTGCTCCACCAAAATTTCAAGCTGACATCTAGAAGCTCGGGACATGGAACCATTTCAGAAATACCTGATCCACCTGTGGTTCTGTCCCTCTGACCTGGGGAGGGACGTGAAACGCTGAATTAAGCACTGTATGCAGTATTTGATTAGAGATGATTAGGAAGACTACAAATGGTAAAATGCTAATCATGCTAAGAATTTGCTAGACATGCTTCTGCTGGAGACTGGGCCTTCTAAAGTGTGCCTGCTCTCTTGCATGTCTGAGTGACCAGAGACCTAGTGGTAATAAGTGGCGAATAAAGGAAAGTACTATAATAAAGGAAAAAAATGCAATTTAGCTTTTCACTACAGCAGGCCCACGTGATGGAAAATTCACTGGGATGTGCCTTCTGGAAAGTAAGAGCAGGAGTTTGCTCCAGGAATAACCACAGACATTAAACGTTCCTGCTGGTTGGGAACGTCGCCTTTTTTGTTTATTTATTTACTTTTTTTTTTTTTTAATTACCCAAACAGAACATATTTTTTCAGGCCAGGCTTCTTGGAATTGAACCATTTGGTTAGGGAACACTCAATGTGAATATATGTCTTTCTGAGCTTTCATGGGTTCTGTGAGAGCTGGTGGGACTGCCTGTGACATTGGTAATATGACTGACCACGCGTTCAGCCTTTAGCACTAGTCGGCAATTTCTGAATTCTGCTGCAAAGAGGGTAGACTTACCTTGAAGCTTAAGGGACAAAAACGTGCAGATTTGTATGTGTGAGTAGGGCAGTCCTGGTCCTAGCTGTGTTTGTACAGCACCCAATGAACTGGTTCTGCCACCTCAACAGCTTCTAGGAGAGTTCCACGCTGATGACAAGGATTACTACTAATCTATGTATAGAAGAATTGTAAGTATTTTCTCTTAGCTACCTCCAGGAGGTAGTTTAGTGTGCAGTGGATTCCTGTTGCCTTCACAGGCAGCCAATTCTCCCAATCATACTGGTTCCCTGGAATAAGAAAGACATGGGCATACTGAAGGGTGTCCAGCAAAGGACAACCATAGTGGTTAGAGGGTGGGAGCACATAACAAACAAGGAGAGGTTGAGAAGGTTTACTCTGCCTTAAGAAGATGAGGCTGGTGAGAGAATTGTATTGCTTGCTGTCTTCAACTGTCTAATGTGAGTGTGTAGAGAAGATGAAGCCAGATTAATCTCAGAGGTGCAAATGGGCAGGAACAGGCAAAAGTTGCAATATGGGAAATTGTTATTAGACATGAGGAGAAATGTTATCACTGTGAAGGTGGTCAAACACTGGAACAGAGGTTTGTAAAGTTTGTGGCTAACCATTGTATCCTTGGAGAAATTCAAACCTCAGCTTGAGAAGGCCCTGAGCAACCTGACTGTATCGCCCCTGCTTTACGTGGAGGCTTGGACCAGGTGACTTCTGGAGGTCATGCCTAACATGCCTTGTGCAATGGTTCTGAGACTGCAGTGCCTGCAGTGCTGGAGCCTGTGACTGATACTGGTCTAGCCTTTAATTTATCTGACCCCCCTAAAATGAAAATTATATTCTCTTTGTCACATAGACTTTGAGTTTTAGCATTGATTTTGAAGTGGTGTAAGATCTTTGGATGGAAGCTGATATAGTGAAGTAGAAGTAATAATCAGAGGTGAAGGATTTTGTTCTCAGCTTTTGTGTAAAGTGAATCTTGAGTTTCACAGGTTGCACATTCAGGCAAGGCTATCCAGATCAACGCATCTGTTTTATGGCAGGATCAGTACAAGGAACAAGATCTGCCTTTATCTTGTTTGATTTATTGATTGACAGGTGGGGGCCAGGACTCCTGCAAGTGTCAGGTCACTTTTATTAGAAATTTTCTTTGCTGCATATTCAGCCTGCCTGGGAGTCACAACCATCCAGAACCTGTCATGGTCCTGCTCAAAACTGGCAGTCCTTGGGGCTAAACAAAACTCCACTCTCTGCATCTAAAGGCTCAGCACATCTGCTTTGAGGGCTTGTTATCTCAGGATTTCACAAATCTTGAGAGTTTCTGTCTTAATTTGTGCATTAAAGGTAACTGAATGGGTTTTAAAACAAAGAGAGAGAGAGAAAGGGAAAAAGCCCTTTAGGATGAAACACCTCTTTTTCGACGGAGCCGTGAACCGAGAGTAAGGAGAGCAGGAGAATTGCCAGTAGACATCCACATCACACACTAATTGGAACAAAGTAAACCTCCCATATCCACACAGTTTTCATTTATCCAGGAAGGTCTGCAACCCAGTCGGCTGGCGGCAATTTTGGGAACATTGCAAGCAAATGTGGCTCAATCATTATGGAACAGCGAATGCCAAATCTGAGCTAAAGCCAGTTATTTGAGCAGGGATTATAGGCATTTTCCAATGATCACCACCAGAGAAATAAATAAATAGATGGCTTGCTATGTATACACTCAAAGGGGAATGTTGCCCAACATGCATAGCTCTTTGCTATTAACAGTAATGAGGACACAGCTGTCTGAGCCTGGAAGCCAGTATTTGCAGAGGATAATTCTCAAGGATTTTTCTTCTCCACTGGCTTTTGTCCACTACCCATTCTTTGCTTTCAAAAGAGCCCAAAAGGCCCTAACATTTATACAAGAATTACCTTGGCTTTGTGGTGCTTTTGAGATTGTTATAAAGCACACTGACACATGGACAGATTTGAAACTCAGATGAAATATGAAAAACAATTTTCTCCCCTGATAAGCTCCCCAATGCCCTTAGTGCCAAGCAAAACACTCTCTTTGTAGTCAATCACGACAGCTCGTAGAGCAGCCGGCAAGGGTTGCTGCCATGGGTAGAGATCTGAAGCTCTGCCTTCCCAAGAAGGACTTCTAACTCCCACTGCCTGCAGAGCTTGTGGCTGTGCTGGGGCAGACAAGTGGATGTGAGTGTTAGTCATGTACAACTGATCAGCTCTACAGAGCCTCTAAAGCAAATATAAATCTGTCCCACCGTCCAGACACAAGTTCTGCAAGCGCCTTTGGTGTGGCCAAGCCCTTTTCCCTGGTTTTATCACCTAGGTTCAGGGAATAAGGCCTTAGATTCCTGGAGGAAGACAAAGCACTGTAGTCTCCACTGCATGTGTGTTTGACTCACACAGTTTAAGCGACATGAGGCGATCTACAGCCTTGCCACCTCCAGCTGGAGCCTCCTCGTGTGTTCAAGCCAAGCGGCTTTGAATCCAGCCCATTCCTGAATGAGATGCTGGTGATGACTGCTGAAGCTTTGTGAGAGATTAGTTGATGATGAATCTTGTACAACTATTCCAGCTCTCTATAATGGACATTCCTTGTTTATAGACATGCATGGGGTCCTCTTTTTTCAATTATATTAAAGATTTCAAGGTATCCTGTGAGAGTGACTAGAGCATCCGTACCGAATTCTCTCTAGGGTTATATACATATCGCACACCTAGAATCTCTCTTGTATTTTCAGGTCTCCAATACTTTACTCCCACAGTTGTTTGCACAACATACTTGAGCGATGGTTAAAGCTTTTGTCATGTCTCATGTTGAAAGCGGTGTCATTTTAATGGAAGAAGCAACCCTTCCAATGAAAGTTTCTGTTCTATCCTGCAGGTGGATATTTACATCCCTTGGTTTTCATTGCGGCTTTAATTTCTGGATCCATTTGGATCAATTTCTTCTGCTGTATTAAAAGTAAGGCTGTTCTTTACTAGTTATTGTGGTCTATTCACAGTCTCAGACCTCTTTAGGCTGCCAAAACACTTGGAAAAGGAGCTCTTAATGACTCAGTTAAAATGTACGGTCAAGAAGTTCACTTATTAGAGGAAATGTAAACTGACCACCAATTGGCTAAACCAGCTGGCTGGACTATTTGTGCTAGTGATTTCTCAAAGCTCCCTGGGGAGCTAAAGTGGGAATAGCAGTTCTCTTCTTTTAGTTCTCTCATGCTCTGTACCCTAACACAAAAGTCTTTAAAAGAATTCATTGGAGGAGAAGCCAATAGGATTTCACAGACATGTTTGAAGGCTTTATCAATAGTGCTTTAAACTCCTATATTTTTAATATATTCCTTCTTACACGGTCTTTTTAAACCATCCCATAGAATTGCAGAGAAAATACACAATTCAGCCATAGAAAATTCACTTTTTCAGCGTTAATGGTTCTGCTCCTCTTCTGTGAAGTTTTATAAGCTTTCTCTCTAAAGCATGAGGCTATTTCGTATCACACAGCAAAGGGAGGACTGTAAGGATCTTTTGCTCGAAGTATGTTTTAATTTCTCAGTGTGCGTTTCCTGGCTCTGATTGCACATCTTTTTCTTTTCCACTGCAATAGAAAGTGTCACTTAGATAATCTCCCAGCAGCTGGGAGTATTCCCTGGTGCTCCTTGGCTCCTCTCACCACCCTACCAGCACGTATCAGTGTAGCATATGATCATAGGAAATAGGTAATCTGAGAAATGGGTAGTACACTCCAATTATTCAGCTGAAAAATATGTTTTCTGCTGATGAAGATGAAACCTTTGATGTGGGCAGCAGCTGTTTTCTATCTCCTAATTCAGCAGGTTCAATGTCATCAGTGGGATGCTAACATATCTCTACCCTGCTCCTGCAGGGTACTTGAGTCACTCTGGTTTGGCTGTACCACAGCTACTTGGAATAGCATAAGTGCAGCGGGGAAATAATTGAGATTCCCAAATCACATGTACTGACCATGGATTTCATAAGTTGTGCAGAACCTGCATCAGGAAATCATGAATCCAGAGTGTACAGTTAGGTTCTGTCCATGGAGTTTCCATGTTTAAGCAAAACCCTGAATTGAAATCAGTAGCTTCCCTCATTTCTGATCCCAGAATTAAGATGCAGACTGTGCATTTGTGCAAAGGCTCTCATGGGACACTGTGAAGAGTCTGCACAACTGGGTGTGATCTTGTACCAACAGGGAGCCCTGGGAATTGGTGGGAGTGAGGAGCTGTGATCACACAAGGTGATGCTGAGCGTATGGACCATGCACAGGTCTGTTCTGAGCAGGAGGGGAAGGGGATGCTGCCCCTTTTGTCCTCCTGCTATACATTTACCTGCATGGCTGTCCTATAAGCGTCAGTCACGAAAGCAAGACTAGAACTGTGCTCAGGGAGCGAAGTCCTTTCACAGTTTAGCTGTTGTTTATCATCTTTGAGTAATGTTAAAAGTGCGCTAGCTAAGGAAAGGCTCAGATAGCTGGCAGGAGATCTAGAACCTGTGACACATGTTGAGCAACTTTCATACCAGGCAGAAGGAGCAGCATTACAGATTCATGCCTCGCGCTATTTAGTATCCACTTCCAGGCTGACCATCTATGTGAAAAAAAAAACAACCAAAAAAAGCCAACACCACTTTAATCCTCATTTAGCAATCAACCAATAACATAATGCATACAGGATACAGATAGAAAATTAATTCAGCAATCTGTGGCCAGTCCTCAGACACTGAAATATGCAATTAAACAGGTGTTTAGGGAGTTGATCTTGGATTGTGTCCAAGCTCAGCAGGGTCAGTCCTCCTTGGAAAAAAACACTGACCCCACACAGCAGCAGTTTGAATTTGGCTTCAGTCTGCACTTGAGGAATGTGGCATTGTTATTTCTCCCCTTTTCTTATCAAATGTAATTATCTTGAGAAAAAAAAAAAAAGTTTTGAGAAAACATGTGATTTCACTGAGTAAAAATCTACTACTGAGGAAATTATTTCTCAGTGTCCAAATAAGGAGTGGGGGAGAAGTTTGGGGAAAGTGCTCTGTTCCAAGTAATCTTGGAACTGATACACATGTTACTGAGCTCGGATGTTTAGTCCTGGCCGGCAATTATTCCTATAAAAAAATAGACATCCAATCTTTGTATTATTTTAAAATGGAGCCCTGAGGGTTATAAATGACTGAATGAGCTTCAGAGTTTGAGCAGACAGAGATTCTGCAACGAGCTTGCAGCCTTGAGCCTCCTTGCAAGAACTTTGTTATCTTGCGAGCAGGGGATCTCCTGGGGTTGTGTTGGTACAACAGCGGGACTAAAATACAATCAGAATAAAATAAAGAAGTAAGGCCCCAAAATCACCCACACCTGCTAGTAGAAGGGGGAAGAAGACTTTCCATGGAAACTTTTTTTGCTCTGCAAGACCTGTGCTCTCACAACTGTCAAATTAATCTTCAGCCTTACTGAATTGGACCCTGTGGTGCTAACGGCTCTCAAACAATCATGATGGCAAAAACATACCCACTTTTGTCAATGGTTGGTCAAAAGAAGGAAACACAGCCATAGCTACTACTGTGACCCACAGAAATTTGTGGCATGATTATCAGAATTCATTACTTAAGAAAGGAAGTCATGCACGCTAAATATGTTCCAAATAGAACAAAATGTAACAGTCCATCTGTGAAGCGGCGCACATTGCCAAAAGCATATCGTCTTGGAAATCTGCTGTCCACATTGGCTTCCTTCTTGAATACGGAGTCCAAGCAAAGTTTCTCTTCTAATCACCAAAGCCTCCAAGAATGTGGTTCTAGCTCAGAGCTGATAAGTCCACGTCCTTCAGTGACAGCTCTCTGCTAGGGGCGTTGTGACCTCGCCAGCCATCAGGGAAAGGAGCTGTCATGTAGTGAGCGGAACAGTCACAGCACCCTGTGCATGGACCTTGTTTGTGGAGGGATAAGCGTGGTCACAGATTCCATCACTTCCAACACCAGTGGATGGACTTAACAAAGCAGTCGTCTCCCTGGTTCCTGTAGTGCCAGGTACAAATCACCTCTCTGGGATGGAGCTTCTTCCGTAAGCTTTCCACATGCATTTTCTCTGTTGTGTGGTATGTGACAACATGCTCACAAATACCAAAATGAAACTCATCGACATCTTTAATTAACTTTTTTTTCTTTTCCTGAAGGACTCTGATATTATCACTGAACTGATGAGCTGATCTTAAGGACTTTGTTTTCTTCGGTATTCTTTAATGCATAAAGTCCTCTTTATGAACAAAATCCTGTTTTTCTGAGCAGAATAAAGGCAAACAGTGTCTTTTCTCATTATTTTTGAACCTCAGCTTCCGGTGGGCAGGTGCTTCCAGTTCCTGAGCCCCTCTGCTCCTTCTCTTACCTGCACGCTTTCTCCCCTGGCTTTCCACCTCTTAAAGTCACTTAGCTTGCCAAACGACGTCCTGCTTCCTGCATGTTCACTTTCCCTAACCTGCAGTTTCGTCCTCTCTGGGCTCTTCGATTCAAGAGATTGCCTGTGGTAGTAACTTGGATTCTTCCTCTTTATCTTGCTTCATGCTTCATAAAGATTCGGTCATCCTGCATGTCCTGAAAGGAAGGTGGTTCGCATGCCCAACATCTTTAGGCTGATGATTCAACATCTTCTAGCATAAGAATGTTATCAACATTTTCTAAGTACTGTGTATTTTTTCTGCAGTTACTACAACATTAGAGGTACAATATCTCTCACTAAAAATCAAAGTTATTGATACAAACAAAAAAAAGAAAAATTGCACATGTCTACCTTTAAATCTTTGCAAAAGAGAAATCATGTGGAAGAACATTAAGAGTTCCTATCCCCATTTTCAGTAGTTTCACTGGGCAAGATAGATCTCCTAATGGCCTAGGAAATGAAAAGAGATGTAAGGCAAGCAGAAAATTTCAGGTGTGATGATTATGGATATAGATAAAAATAACCAAAAGTTGAATGATGTTAAATCATTCAAGGAAGGCTGTAAGACACCACCTTGACCACACAAACTGTTTTAGGGGTTTTTTTGTGACACAAACCATAGAATCTTAACTAATTGCTGTTTCAGCACATGGTTTTTTGCTACAGCATATTTCAAAGAAGAAATACTGTTCAGGTATACAGCCCCTAAAGCAAAGGAACATCTACCATGTGCTTTATTATGTTTTTCAGATGGTTAATCAGTGGTACTACTAAAGTTTGTGCCTTACTTACAAATTTTGAATTTCTCTTCTAAACACTGAATTCCATCCCATTGTCTTTTGCTAGCTTTAGTGACCACCTCCAGCTAAATTTTTTTTTTTTTCCATTGGGATGTTTATAGATCACAGACAAATATACCCTGAACCTTTTCTTAAATAGATTATTGAATGGAGCATTATCTTGCTCTGAGACAAGTTTTTGTGACTTGGAATTACTCTTTGGAGATTTCCTGATCTCTTTGCAATATTGCTTTTTGAAGTGTTGACAGCAGAAATGTGTTTCAGTAATTATTTTACCAATGCAATACACAGTGGTAAGAACAATTTCCTGTGTCTACTCAGTGTTCTCTTATTTATGCTTGTCCTTTCAGCAGCACTGTGTCAGGAAAAGTTTGTGTTCAAGTGATTATCTTTAATGACCCCAAAGTTATTTTCATGACCAACATTTTTTACTCTTGATGTTTGACCTTGCATTTGTCTGCCTTGAAATGCACCTTCAAATGTGCCCACTATACCTAGCAAATTACTTTTATATAAGAGTTCTTTTCACTTTTTAGTTATTAACTCCACCAGCTTGCAAACCTCTGTATTTTATCCCAGATGTGGAAAACAGTGGACCAATAACAGATCCTCAGGATCCTGTAGACACAGATTCCATATTTATGATTGTCTCTTGAGATTTCTGGTCTCCTAGTTTTAGCCTCTTTTATTTGTGCGGTATTGAATAGGTCTGGTCTTAATTCAATGGATTAGAGTATTGTATTTCTTTTTATGCTGTGATCTCTTGCGATATTATTGATACAAATGAGAGTAGCCTCAGTCCTGCATTCTCTGGGGACATGAGTCAGTATAAAAGATCACTACATCTTCTGATAAGAATTAGCCTCTCTGGTGAGATGTGGTGTTGTGCTGCAGTTTGACATCTAGGTTTTCTTTCTGACTACATTAATATGTTGCCTCATTTTTTTGTATGCATGGCTTTTCAATTATTTCTCTGATTTATGGGCAATGAATTTAAAATGTCATTCATTGTTCTATGATGTGGCTAAATTCTAAAGAATCCATGAAGATTACTGCTAGCTTTTACAGATAATAAAACACAAAGCCAGTAATTTGCATGCTAAACACAATTAGTTCATTTATTTATTTTGACATCGTAAATGATATCTATCCAGGCACCAGGCATCCTGCCATCCATTAAAAATACAAGCTGTACCAATAAAAACAAAGCATCAGCACATCACATCCCACAAAAGGCAGCCAGTCAGCCAGAAATATAAAAAAAACACTTTCTCCACCCTTCCAATCCCCAAATGAAACCCCATTGCCCCAGCCACCTCACCTCTGTCAAAATGTCAAGTAAACAGAACATCACACCCCAGGGTTGTTAGACCAAACCACCACAGCCATAAATTTTTAAGACAGACACAGGGAGCTAAGAGAGAGGGTTGTGGTTAATTTTGGAGTACTCGGGCTCAGGCTCTTGCAGCAAGAGCTTCCTGACAAATGTATATGGAGATGTTGCCTACCTATTTTCTCATTCAGTCAGTAAACCAAAGGTCTTTAAAATGCATGGCCTTGAGCCATGCGGCTCTGTATTTGTTCTAGGTGATATTTCTTAGGAGGCAGAGAGCAGTGGTGTGGATGGGCTTTGTGGTTGCCCTCAGTATTCAGTTGGGCAGTAACAAAGTGAATCGTTCCCGCTTCAGGTCAAATTTTAATTTCAGTCTGGATTGAACTTCTGCTTTTGGAACTAGCTGTCAGAGCAGTAATATGAACACAACAACTGGAAGGATGGATGAGAGAATATAGATGACTGCTAATTTGATAGCATACAGCAGCATAATCAAGAGCTGAGACATCCAGGGCCAATCTTGGCAACTACTTGGCAAGAGAAGTTTTAAACAGGGATCCATCCTGCCCTGCCTTGGTTGTCTAGTGTGGTTTAAAGTGCTGAAGACCTGCTCTCTCAAAATCAGGAACCTCTAAGGAGTCATCCAGAGTCACTAGTCACTTGGGAAAATTTGGGCTTATTCAAAATGATTAGGTATGATGATCTTAAACATCCTCTTGTTTTCACAGATAACTTCACAGCAGCAGTCCCAGTCCTGTCTGTAAGGGTAAGAAGAGGGAGTGGTAGCTAGATAACTCCTTCAGTTTGCCACTGACTGTCTAGTTATCTCTCTGTTTCAGTAACTACTGGAAACTTTGAGGTTCAATGCACCATTAGGGTAGGACAGGAACATTGTGAGTAGCATAGATTTTAGCTGAAAGAGCCTTTAATGCCTCTGAGGTCTCCCAGTGGAACATAACACTTTCAGTATGATGGTCAATCTTTTACTTTAGATTTCATTAGTCAATGGAGAGGCTGCACAAAATTTCTGACAAAGTTGCATCTTTAAGTGTTCATATAATAAAAGCAGATTGTATTGGGCTGCATGAAGGACTACAAGTCAGAAATGTCTGTGACCTGCTCTTACCACTGTCTTTTTGAGTGATTGCAGGCTAGTGCTTTAATTTCTTATTCTTGAGTTTCCTGGTTAAAATGCAGGGGCACTGGTATCTATCACCAAGTGGAAGATTGCAGGGGTTTGTAGTAAAGTTTGATTTGTATTAGAATTGGAAGGCTTCAAATAAAAATGGACTAACTGTGAACTGGCTCTGTATATAAGAGGACAAACCCTGCCCTGAATAGTTTTAGAAGCTAAACAGTGAAGGAGGCTGGACTACGACTAAGGTTTTGTTATCCTCATTTTTCAAATAGGAAGCAGGGTAGTGGAAGATGAAGAGCAATGATGAGTTCCCACAGGCTGAATTCTCAGCACATGAGTTACAGTGTGGTCACTGTTGCTGCACCGGTTCCTTGTCCTGCACAGCAACTAATTTATATTTGCTTCCTAGGTCACCTCACCGCAATTCTTCTTGTAGCCACATGCTACGCAGAATCACAAAAGAATGATCCAATAAAGATAGCTATAAGTAAAACCTAGACTTGCTTTTGGGCTGCAGTTAATGTTTTCTAAGGATCTTGGCGATGAAAGGTGCTAAAGGCAGGTTCAGTAAAATGAAAACCATCCTTGGATATCAGTGATGTGTGATGCCATCTGATGCTTTCATGGTATTGATACCGAAATCATCAAATATCACAATCTATTAACACCTTGAATGGAGTTTCTATGGTTTCTTGCTAGCTTGCTTCACCTCAGTAACTCTGCAGAGGGTGCCAGAGCCTTTCCCCGGTAAGGGATGGCAGTAGTGAGAAGAGCAGTATAAGGTGTGACCAGGTGGACAATCTGCTCAGCCTGGTGGCAGAGCTACGAGAGGAAGTAGAAAGGTTAAGCAGCTTCAGGGAGTCTGAGAAACAGACTGGTGGAACCATACTCTGCCCTCCCTGAAACAGAAACAGCCACCAGAAAAAGCCCAAGATCCTGTATCTTCCCCCTGCCAGGCTGAAGGCAGTAGCTTAAAAGAGAGGAGTGAATGAAGGCAAGTCCTCCCTCAGGGCTGCAGGTGAAGCCCCTCCTTGCCCACCTCACCTCCCCAGGTGCCTCTGCACAACAGGTATGAGGCTCTGGATGTGCAAGGCCAGTCAGTGGATGATGTGGGTGATGGGCCATCCTTACCAGAAGTGTTGCCAAGGTCAGAAAGGCCTACCCCCATCTCACAACTACCTCCACAAGGGAAAAAAGACAGGTTATAGTTGTAGGCGACTCCCTTCTGAGGGGAACAGAGGGTCCAATATGCCGGACAGACCCGCCTCTTAGGGAAGTCTGCTGCCTCCCTGGGGCTCGGTGTTAAGGACATCACTAGGAAACTTCCTAGCCTGGTATGGCCCTCAGACTATTACCCATTACTGCTGTTCTATGTGGGTGGCAATGAAGCTGCAATGCGTAGTCCAAAGGGGATCAAAAGAGACTTCAGGGCCTTGGGGTGGTTGGTAAGGGGATCTGGAGCACAGGTTATTTTGTCCTCTCTCCTTCCAGTTGTGGGCAGTGACATTGGAAGAAACAGATAGGCCCAGTCTATTAATACATGGCTCTGTGGCTGGTGTCACCAAGACAATTATGGGTTTTTTGATGATGGGATGGGCTACATGGCACCAGGCTTGCTGGCATCAGATGGGGTTCACCTTTCTGAAAGGGGCAAGGGTGTCTTTGCTCACAAGCTAGTGGGGCTCATTGGCAGAGCTTTAAACTGGGCTTGAAAGGGGAGGGAGATAATACCAGGCTTGCCTGTGACAAGCTGTGGGATGATACACCAAGGTTGGAGGGACAGGGTGCTAGTGAGGGCCCTCAGCCCTTTGCTCTGGGATGTGCTGACTACACTTAAGTCTTACAGAGATGAGTCAGGGGCTCCTGAGGTCACAGGAGCCAAGAAGGAAACACCAGTGAAATACCTCAAAGGAATTAAGGGGTGTTCCTCTAAGAAGGTAACACAGCCAACAGCGCAGTTGAAGTGCCTCTGCAGCAATGCACGCAGCATGGGCAACAAACGGGAGGAGCTGGAAGCCATTGTGCATCAAGAAAGCCATGGTACAGTTGCCACAGAATGAAGCCCCCATAATCCAAGAGGAAATAATTAGCACCTGCTACACTACTTAGACACACACAAGTCTATGGGGCCAGATATGATCCAGCCAAGGGTATGAGGGAGCTGATAGAAGTGCTCACCAAGCCACTTTCCATCATTTATCAGCAGTCCTGAATCACTGGGGAGGTCCCAGTTGACTGGAGGTTAGCAAATGTAATGCCCATCTACAAGAAGAAAGATCGGGGGAACTACAGACCTGTCAGTCTGACCTCGCTGCCAGGGAAGGTTATGGAGCACATCATCTTGAGGGCCGTCATGAGGCAGAACAACCAGGCGATCAGGCCCAGTCAGCATAGGTTCATGAAAAGCAGGTCCTGCTTGACTAACCTCATCTCCTTCTAGGACAAGGTGACGCACTTCGTGCACGAGGGAAAGTCTGTGGATGTTGTCTACCTAAACTTCAGTAAAGCTTTGGACACTGTTTCCCACAGCATTCTGCTGGAGGAACTGGCTGCTCATGGCTTGGATGAAATCCAGTATTGCTGGGTGAAAAACTCGCTGGATGGCCGGCCCCAAAGAGTTGTGGTGAATGGAGTTAAATCCAGTTGGTGGCTGGTCACAAGTGGTGTTCCCCAGGGCTTAGTACTGGGGCCTGTTCTCTTAAGTATCTTTATCAATGATCTGGACGAGGGGATTGAGAGCACCCTCAGTGAGTTTGCAGATGATGCCAAGTTAGGCAGGAGTGTTGGTCTCCTTGAGGGTGGGAAGGCTCTACAGAGGCATCTAGACAGAATGGATTGATGGGCCAATGGTATGAGGTTCAACAAGGCCAAGTGCTGCATCCTGCACTTGGGTCACAACAACCCCATGCAACACTAAACGCTTGGGGAAGAGTGGCTGGAAAGCTGCCCGGTGGAAAAGGACCTGGAGTATTCGTTGACAGTCGGATGAATACGATCCAGCAGTGTGCCCAGGTGGCCAAGAAGGCCAATAGCATCCTGGCCTGTATCAGGAATAGTGTGGCCAGCAGGACTAGGGAAGTTATTGTCCCGCTGTACTCAACACTGGTGAGGTCATACCTTGAATACTGTGTTCAGTTTTGGGCCCCTCGCTACAGGAGGGACATTGAGGTGCTGGAGCGTGTCCAGAGAAGGGCAACAAAACTGGTGAAGGGTCTAGAGCACAAGTCTTGTGAGAAGCAGCTGAGGGAACTGGGGTGGTTTAGCCTGGAGAAAAGGAGGCTGATGGGAGACCTTATCACTCTCTACAACTGCCTGAAAGGAGGTTGTAGTGAGGCTGGTGTCAGTCTCTTCTCCAGTACCTAAAGGGGGCCTACAGGAGAGCTGGAGAAGGACTGTTTACTAGGACTTATAGTGATAGGACAAGGGGAATGGCTTTAGACTGGAATAGGGTAGATTTAGATTAAATATTAGGAAGAAGTTTTTCACTTTAAGGGTGGTAAGGCACTGGAACAGGTTGCCCAGAGAGGTTGTTGAGGCCCCATCCCTGGAGGTGTTTAAGGCCAGGTTGGATGGGACTTTGAGCTGGTGTAGTGGGAGGTGTCCCTGCCCAGGGCAGGGGGGCTGGAACTCAATGATCTTCAAGGTCCCTTCCAACTTAAACCATTCTATGATTGTTTCCATGGTGAAGACTGCAACACAAGTTATGTTAGGTCAGAGGCACTCTTCCAGGCTCCAGAGAACATCTCAGGGATTTCTTAGCCTCATGCGCTATCCTTGTATTGAGTAGTACTTAAAATTTTTAATTCTCTAAATTTGTCTTATCTGCTTTGAACCTTCAAAACTATTGACAATTCAGTATCATGTACATTTGACATCACAGTTTTACTCTAGTATTGTGTAGGACCTGTCACAAGGGCAGAGGTGGTACGAATGAGCTTTGAAGTCATATTCCCAGAGCATGAACACACCTAAGACTTATGTTTGAATGAGGCAGAAAAAAGCTGTGTGACCAAAATAAGAAATTATTTCTACATTATTAACTAGCTGTCAGGGTTTTTCCACTTGCAATTTTCCATTCAACCAAAACTGCCCTGGGAATGTTTTGATATAGTTTCTGTGCTGGCATTTAAGTCTAGTGAATCCATTATAGGTAATCTCTTAAAGTTTTATGGCTAGTTTTCTCCCCAGTGGAAATAAGTTTTTTGTTGTTTTTTTTCCTTTCCCTGTCAAACGTCTAGTTTTGACTTTATCAACTGCACCAGTTCTCACTGCATGCCACACTGTGTAAATGGGCTGGGCAAGGCACCTCCTGTCTTCCCAGCTCTGATATTCTTCAAGAAGATACCTAATGATTAGCCAATTGTTGCACTGACATTTTTCTTAGTGTGCAAATATCAACTTTCACTTACTGAGCCCATGCAATGTAAATAACCCTTGGCAGACAGGCTGGGATTATACTACCTGTTTGAACTGAGAAGGCTGCTTGCCAAAAACAATTTATTTGATTGCATTGGCTGGGCTTGTCAGAGTTTAATGGCGCATCATGGTGAGGGGCAATCTTAGAGAAAGCCAGACACATGTAATATGGAACTGTGTGAGTGCACTCAGGCCGAAGCAGAAAGATCTTATGCTGCTTATACTTGTTGGTTGCATAAAACTTCATTAATTAAGTCAGTGAGATATGATTCAAGGTAAAACATGGGGAGTCAAGGTGTTCTGCATAGATAACTTCAGGTTGATCAGGTTTTCTAGGGCCAGCAGAAACTCCACAGGTAGCCTCCGTTGTAAAAAGTTTTGCATTCAGATGGAAATATGTCTCCAATACCACCATGAAAGGTGAAGATTTGGAGTAAGCAAAGAAATCTGCTTGGTAGATAGTAAAGAAAAGAGGATTGTTGTCTTATTTTTCCTGAGTGATTGTACTGCTGCTCATACAACTGCTACAAAGATGACTCAGGAACAAAACTCATCCTGCAGTCACTTTTGGTGAAGGGTGCATGAAAGATATACCACAGCATATGTAGTCTTCAAACAGCATTGCTACCATATGTGGTGGTAAGACCCTGTCTCTCATTTTGTCTCTACTGGTCTTCACCTATTAATATTACTGGAAGCAGGGAGCACGGAAAATGAAAATCTCCTTTTTAAGCTCAGGGTAGGCTAGAAACAGTAGGGTTGGCCAGATCCCAAGGTCCCACTCCTAAAACAATAAGCAAACATGACAAATAGAAAGATTTTTCATTTAGAAAACATTAATGTCATCCTTATTAAATTTATGGTTAGATAAATCTGTGTTCAAATACCGCCAATTATGTGTGATATGCCATATGCAGGGAGGAGCCAAAATTTTTAGCCCAATCACAGAAGCAACAGATGAACCGAACAACATCTCTATGTTCCTATATAGTCTAGACTTGTTATCTTACTCCTTTCCCGCTTTCTCTACCGCTTTGCCAACCTTTTTTCTGGCCAATAAATATGTGGGAACTGATTTCTGACAGAGTTAATTATGTCTAATTGTGCCACTCTTGTTATCTCAGCAGCTTTGACTCACCATAAATTGCCCTGGTACAGATGTTGGCAAGATAAGAACTCTAGACTCTCTCCATATACATAATATGTATGTATTTATTAATATATCCGAACATGTTAGATATGCTGCTGGGGTAGATTGGACCAGTTATTTCATGACCGCTGGGATTTTCCAGCCAACTGGCTGTGCTGGGTGCGTCAGAAGCAGATACTGAGACATAATTCCTGCCCTCTGCTGCCTACTCCAGCCCACTGCGTTTGTGAGATGCTTTCAGTCACGACCCAACGAAGTCTGGGTTAATAAGAATCAGGGAGGGATCAAGGGAGTAGCATTGCTCGGATGACATAGTACTTCAGCAAAGGCCAGTGCACAGTATGCTGGAATAAAAAATAGTTTAGGTATTAATAAATAAAACATAGAAATCTGAGTTGGCTGAAAAAACGACACAATTTATCTTTTGATATTTCCATTTCTGACTTCTAGAGGCAAACCCGATGCCAGAAACATCAGGGAAGAGATTGAGCAAGGAGGGATTCAAACTGAACTTATGACTCTGAAAGGCATTTTTAATCAGTTAGGTTCCAGTGTCCTGGCTTATATAAATGTAGGAATGCTATTCACCTCCTATGCAAAAAAAAAAAAAAAAAACAGGTCACAACAAACATACCCTAAGGGGTTGTAATAAAAAGTTAAATACATTAAAAACAATAAGGATGGTAAAAAAAAATTTAAAATAAAAGAGTTTTATTGTCAGGAAATTGATTCCAGGGAAGTATACCTTTTTTTTTTTTTCAGGTAAAGGTTGATTTTGGTCGAACCTTCTGTCAGAAAAATTACAGTGAGATAATCTGCGTTGGTGGGGTTAGGAAGTAATTTTTTTTATATGTCTGAGTTGTGTTTGTACATCTCTCCAACTCCCATTCATCTCTCACTCCGCAGTGGGGTTATATAGCCCTTTCAGCAGCCTTTCCCTAGGGCTGAGCACTGCCCTGTAGCATGGAAATCCCAGTTCAGTGACAAAGCAAATGTGGAAGCAATAAAAAACTGAAGGTCATGCAGTCCCTTTCTTGAGGAGCTCTGAGAAACACTGGGTCATCTGCAAAAGGCAGAGACGTGATGAGCACCTTCAGTTCTCACTGCCCTCAACCATTTATTCTTATGACTTTTACTTCAGGTTATAGTTGTTCTCTCTTAACCACCACACTTCGGTTCCTCGCACAGACCTGGTGTACACATCGTGAGCGCAAGTCCCTGTACAGCGTGACCAACCCTCTGTTGCTGCCATTTCTAATATTTTCTTGCTGTATTTCTGTGTTGCAGATGTGGATGAATGCGCTTCAGATTCTCACCAGTGTAACCCCACCCAGATCTGCATAAATACGGAGGGGGGCTATACCTGTTCCTGCACTGAAGGCTACTGGCTGTTGGAAGGCCAGTGTTTAGGTAAAAACCTCGGGCGATGTGAGATTTGTGCATCTGTGTATGCGTACCTGTGAGGAACTGAAATGATGTCACCGAGCATCTTTGTCAAGTACACAGTTAAACCTTTGGCTGTGTGGAAACTAATGTCTTTCATCTTTGTAAGCGCCAACGGTGTGCTTGGCAGGGAGACTCCCTCGTGGAACAAAAACGTAGATGTAAATGCCATATGACCAGCATCCGTGTTACACGTGGGATATATGACCAGCATCCATGTTACACGTGGGATTTTGGTATTCCCAGTCTGAAGGATTCCCCGTCATATCAGATCAATCACAGGCACATATACATAAAGCTGTGTTCCCAAACAGACCTCTCCTTTCCACACCGTGGCAGTCTGGACCCAGAGGGATCAGGATTTGACACCATGAAAGAGGCCAGTAAATCCCTACATTCAACCAACCCTTTTCCTTGGACATGAGAAAAAAATTACCTCTGAACTGGGTGCCATTTCAGTAGCTTCCAAGCAGTTTTAATTCAATTTTTTATTATTTTCCTCACAGCAATGTCCTGTTCATCCTTTTAGGTCAGCCCTGTTGAAAAAAACATCCCTCAACAAAGAGTACGGGAAAACCTTCCAGCTCCCCTCTCCTCCGGCCCATTCCCCTCACCTAACTTGCCCATGGGATGATGAAGTAGATGCTAATTTTAGGTACACAGATAGGACCTAGGAGATAGGATACAACTTTTTCTTTAAAAAAAAAAAAAAAGTTTGCTTATTATTATTTTTTTCCCCTCGGCGCAGGCTGTTTGCCTGCCAGCTCCGCGGAGCTGGACCGTCCTGTCACAACACCTCCGCTGGAAGGAGAACGGGCTTTCCCTGCCCATTCATCCCGGGAGCCTCTCCAGTTATTTTCCAACGTTTTCCTCCCAAGTACCAATTCCAGTGAAGGACTGACTCACGGCTGCTTTCCGAACTCCTGCAAACAGCTGCTGTGTAACTCAGCGGGCAGGGACGGCGCTGAGCCTCCTCCAAATGGGGTCTGCGCAGCCGTAGCTGCTTTGGGGAGTCACTGTCTCATAGTTCTCTGGGATATGAAGTCTCCAATCTCCATAATCTCTCCTAATTCCTTTTCTTTTGGGGAAAAAAGCTTGTGCTGGGGGTTGTACAGGCATATTGTGATGGGGTGGGGATGAGGGAGGGGGATTCTGCTCTACATCGTCTGTTGTGTTACCCATTTACTTCTCCCAGTTACAGCCCAAACTAAAGGGCTGCGTGCAGCATTCAGGATTTGGTCATGGATCTAAAGTGCTTTGCTGCTTGATGGATATACCAGAGAACTGGTGTTCTCAGTATTCAGTTCTCAGTTCACAGAGAAGTGGCTGCATTGCTGAACTGATTTGAGTATCTGCTTATGCCATTTATAATAATAGGCAATAACATCTCAGTGTTGCCCACTTTAATAATCATGGGGTGGATTATTACAAGGCAATGCAAGGAGCTAAAAGCAAACTGCATTTAGAGTCACCATATTTTTCCCTAAGTGTCAAAAAAGTCTCAGTTTTCCATACTTTCACTGGCCTTGGAGAAGTGATTTTTGCTGTCATAAAGCAGTGAAAGACCATTTAATGTAATCAGAAGGCTGGGTTTTTAGAGACAGGGTTTTTTGATGCACTGTTAGTAATCCACGGTTATAAAAAGCTACACTTCTGTCTATTGTAATTTTCCCAGTGAAGTTTATACAGGAGGAGCCAGTAGAGCAGTGTCTACATGACCCAACCACAAGAAGCAGCTCTGTAAAAGTCCTTATCCTCAAAATGTAGCGCTCTTGTGATAACAGTCCTGCAAAAGCCAAATCGTGTATTTAAAGTAATAAGTCAGCAAAATGAGATATTAATTTACTTAAAAACAATGTCATTTTTTGCAGGTTTCGGGCCAAGCCTGCTGCTGGTGTACATAGCTGACCCTGGCCTTTGGGTTATCTTGCTATTTAGAATGCAGCGGGAAATAAAAGCCAGTAAGGACAAAACTGAGTGTCGGTGTCCTTGCTATTTTACCCAGAGAGAGTATTTGCAAGACTTTTGACATTTTCAGAATGGTTTCCTGAGACTTTCTATGGCAAAACTGTCCCAATGAGACCAACAACACAAACTTGAATTGCAGGATGTAGCTACTTATACAACAGATTCACAAAATCATTGTTGTTTCTATGGTATGACCACATCATATAAATGTTCGAGTCGTTCAAGAATTCAGTTTCCCAACACATTCTTAATATTTAACACTATATCAAGCAGCAGCCAATTTAGCTAACAAATTAGGAGCTGCTGGAATTTATGCAGATATACATGTATATGTGTGAACCATAAGGAGAATACTATTATTTTGATTTTCACGTGCATTGGAGGGGGTCATTCCACCAAAACCTGTGCCTTCCTGCTTTGCTCCTTCTGGCAAACTGACTGGAGATAATATACTTGGTTTTCTACTGCACAAACTTCACTTCAAAGTTTTGAGAGTAGCCATTAAAAAAAATCTCCATAAATCAAAAGCCAGTTAATACCACAGGAAATGTAAAGCCTTGGAAAGGACAACTACTCCATGTGTTTCGTTCCAGTTCTTACTCCGGGAGCACAATTATTCTAGCACTTAGCAGCATACCTATCTTACAGCATCTTCTTGTGCTTATAACAGTCTGTTGCATGTATTTCTAATGCTGCAGTTCAGCCTGAACTTCTATTTTGGTAGTGAATTTACTGTTTGCATTTTAGAGTCTGTAACTCGTCACTTAAAAATTCATGTAAAACTGTGAATGTGACTATTGTGAAAAGAAATCGTTAAAGAATATCCTCCCTGAGAAAAAAAAGAAGTATTTGGTAACAAATACTTCTTGCTTTTCCAGTGAATAGCTTTGGTATATGTGGAGGAAAAAAAGGTTTCTATCTTGATTTTTGACAAAACTTTGCTACAATGCTGGCTGTGCTCTTGTTGATGGGCTGTGCAAGCTATCAGGTACACTTCAAGGCAACTAACTTAAAGGACATCGCATTAAGTTGATGATCACGGCAATGACAATCGGTTCACAGGACACACTGATAGATGTCAGCTGTGGATAAAAACATGTTACCGCATTCTTTTGGGTAGAGATCTATTTTAACTATAACAGTGGGTCTGAACGCCTGAAAGTTTGGCTGTTAGATCTGTAACCGGTATGCTGTTATCAGTACCCTTGACTCAATGTGTCTGCTGCTTTTTACCCGCATATGAAAACGCAGACCACTCTACTTTCCATCTCTCCCACCTGTAGATATAGATGAATGTCGCTATGGCTACTGCCAGCAGCTGTGTGCCAACGTGCCCGGTTCCTACTCCTGCACGTGCAACCCAGGCTTTACCCTTAATGAGGACGGAAGATCATGCCAAGGTACCGTGTACGCTAAACTGTATGACTGAAACTTTTGGTCCCAACCCCTAACACTTGCTTTGTATTTAGAATACAAGTAACTTTCCCAACATTGCTTTTGCAGATGTTCATAGGTTTGTCAGCCTGAGATGTTTCTGTAGCTTCACAGTACCTCGGAGGGGTACAGGTGCAACATGACCAGTCTATCAGGACAAATATGCACAGAGGCCCAATCCCCCTAAAATACAGATTTACTCAATTCACTTAAATTTCAGAGTGTAGGTACTGAAGTTACTTTTAAAATCTGAGGCTGTGTGACCCACCTGAGACAGAAAAACTCTGTCAGATCAGCAAATTAGATCTGAGCCTCCCAAGCTCCAGGCTCGGGTCCTGAGCATTACACCACCTTTTGCTGTGATGTGCTACCTGAATCAAAGTCAGCACCACCTCTTCCTAAAGCCTCTCTCTAGCTAAGCAGAGAGCATCTTCACACGTGCTGCGGGAAATTGTCTGTACTAATGATGTGAGGACTTTCCAGGAGCTGCTAATGTCCTAAAAGGAAAAAAAAAAAAAAGGTTTTGTCGCAGCCCTAGGTTCCCATAAGGACTACTCCTCATTGCGTTATCTTCTTCAGGTACATCCTCCTGCATTTCCTCTCAGGTCTGTTATGACAAAATCAGTTCAATGGTTTTAAAATTGCAGGATAAAACCAGAAGCATTTGTAATAAATATTTCGTCCCCATCTTCCACGTTATTTTTTTGATTGAAGACATTCCCAAAATGCTTCATTTCCACGCATGTTGTGTTTCCAACATGCTATTTCCAGGCAGCAGCCTGAATCCCAATAAACAATACTGAGTTGGTTATATTTTTTCAGAACAAATAATTCTGACGGTACAGCTAATCTCTTTGAAATGCTTTACAGTAATGAATTGAAAATAGAGTTTGGGGAGAAGTCACTGATGCATTGGGCATTGGTTTCCCGCAGATGTGAACGAATGTACCAGCGAAAACCCTTGCACTCAGACCTGCGTCAATACCTACGGCTCTTTTCTCTGCCGCTGTGAACCTGGCTATGAACTGGAAGCTGATGGAGTTAACTGCAGTGGTAACTGTCTTTAGTTATTTATTGTTTTGGCTTCTTTAATTCTATTAAGTTTTCTTTTCCCAATGTATTGTTTTGTACATGCTTTTTAAAACATTTTTTGCCTTGGTCCATGGTTAGCAGCTGCAACTCGTATGATCTTCTTTCCAGTTAAAGCACACAGCAAATACCCAGAAAAGCAGAATGGAGGAGGGCTGCAAATGGTTTTAAAGAAACAAGCTAAATATTAAAAAACTCCAAGACAACAGCAAAACATAAGAAAACGCTTTCTAAATGTTGAACAGGAAGCTCTATTAGAGCAAATAAAGAAGGGACTGTCCTAGAACATTCTGCCATGATTAAAGGAATACTTTATATAAAAGCACTTTTCCAGTTGTCCGTTGAACGTGTGTATTCCACTTGCTCTTACAGCTCCACACGTCTGCCTGAAACCTTCCCCGGTTTCTCTCGTATGGCTCTGGCTACACTTCAGAAACAATATATGGTTTCTTAGTACAGTTATTGCTAATCTGTTCAGCACATAGCAGAAGCAACTGTGCCTATGTCACTGTACTTTTTCTTCTCTTGTTTTTGTTTTTATTTTTATTGCTTTATTTTAATTGAAGGCAAAACTTATTTCTGTGCTTAATGTTCCCACAGCCTGATAAAATTAGAGAATCCAGCCAATATTTCTTGGAAGGAAAAACACACTGGAAAATACTTGTTTTTTAATTTACAGTAAACAGATGTAACATGCTGTTTCTGAGAGACAGGACATGTGATATGCAGTATGTGTATAGATTAGTGTTTCCAAAGCTGTTCCTCCCTGCAAACCTCCTTATTATAAGGGAAAGAACAAAGATTTAAATCTCTAAAGGGGTCTTATGCATTTAGCATTTAGAGCTGCAACACCTAACTTAAGTTTTCTGCTTTCTAATGGTTTTTCTGCTTCTAAGTTAGACTCCTGCACCTTTTTATGTGCTCCTGAGCCAGTTGGGGGCCTGAGCCAGTTAAGTTCAGTGCAGTGCCACATAAACATTGCCAGTACAAAACGGTGACAGGAGAGGTGGTGCTTGAGCCTCATTCAAGTCTGAGAGTGAAGCCAGCAAAAGGGACTTTCCACCACCCAGATTTAGGTCAAAAAGCCTTTTCTTGACAATTCTGTGCAACAAAATACTTGTCAAAGCAGGTCGAATTTCTCTGGATGAGCTTTTTTCACTTCACAAGCAATCACTAGACATCGCTGAGGCTCACAAAGGGAATGCCTGGTTAGGAGAACGCAGGTTAAGGGTTTACAGGTTCCCCAGAGAGGCGGTAGATGCCCCATTCCTGGAAACATTCAAGGTCAGGGTGGACCTGATCTATCTGAAGATGTCCCTGCTCGTGGCAGGAGGGTTGGACTGGATGGCCTTTAAAGGTCCCTTCCAACCCAAAGCATTCTATGATTCTATGACACTCCTATGAGACACTCAGGATCCAGATGTACTTCAACAGCCGCTGGATTAGTCCATGGCCCAGCAGCCAACTTACCTTGACAATGGGAGGAATCCCTGCCCCAATTCAAGGAGAGAGACAGAGATTTCAAGCTGGCTTTCCCAACAGCGGCATTATTTTCTAATCACAGACATCTTGCATGTGCATTAGATGTGCTCTGAAATGCCTACCATCTTGTCCCCTGCGGGCAGTCAGCAGAATACCAGAAGTGTTTAGGAACAGCAAAGACATGTCTGTCCCGTGTGGGCTCGGCAGCAGAAATGTAGGACCCTTGGGGCTCTAAGGCCCTCCAGCACTTGACAGCAGCTGAGCACAAGTTATATGAATCTGATGCACTGGAGCACTGGGCTAGGACACCTTGAAGGGGTGGGTGATATCTCAGTCCCTTTATGGAGTCAGCCCTCAGTCCATGTTTTGTCAGGAAGGTGTTTTATTCATCAAACTCACTGGGGCAAGTCACACAGTAACAGGACTATGTAGGTATAGAGTTCCTTTCATCTCCCTTCTGATAATGTGGTTGCAGCCTTAAAGCCCCTTTAACATATTTGGACTTCAAATACTTTCCAATCCATCTGCACAAACCACCAAAAGTGGATAAATGGACTGAGCCCAATTTAGAAGAAAGGGAAATTCAGTCTGAAGAGTAAAAGTGATTTGCCTGGGAGAGTCAACATATCAGAGCTGGGAATAAGAACTTGGGAGTTCCTGGCTGGGGCTCTGGCCTTTGTTTCTTTCTTCCCCTGAACAGGGAAATAAGGAAATGATTAACTGCAGCCTCCCTCAGTCTAGCGCCTTCGCATGTGTTTTCCCCTCAGTCAGCCATGCCTCCATGGGCAGCTCTGAAGTTCGTCTTTCTCGCTTGAGCACAGTCCTGCAGAGTACAATGACTGGTCAATTCATGAGTGCAAGGGGAAAACAGCACAATTTCTGCTTTCAATCAGCGATTTGACAGGCTGCTTAGCTTCCTGGGTATCTGCTGGGAGATGGCTGGGCCTTCCAGTAGGTCTGACCCAAGCTGGGATGAGCTCTGTAGTCTTGCTGGAATGCCTTGGAAGTAACTGGCTGGAGGCTAAGAAACATAAAACAGCCGGGGCTGGCTGCAGGAGTTCTGCTGGGACCCATGTGGCCCTGGGAAAGGGAAGTTTGCTCTCCAGAAAAAAGAAGAAAAAAAAAAGAAAAGAAAACCACCGCCAAGTCTTTCCTTTCAAATTACAGTTGCAGCTTTGTTGTTAGAGTAGCTCTATCTCTGACGTAAAACAGAACTGAAAACATGGCCAACTGGTGACAGGTATTCGAAAAGAAAAATAAATAAATAAAAGCCATGCATTGTGTTCAGCAGCAGCTTTGGTTTCCCTAGGAGAAAAATGTTTAGCCAAGAACTTGTTGTATAGCATTTTCCCAGGTTGCTATAGAGCTCTAAGGAGTTGGAGGGTGCCAACCTCCAGCTGGGCTGATGGGCACGTAGTCTGGATGGCCACCTGCCTGCGGGATTGGTCTTTTTACTGTAAAGCCAAAGACACTAAACTTTGTTTTACCACTGCAGACATGGACGAATGCAGCTTCTCAGAGTTCCTCTGCCAGCATGAATGTGTGAACGGGCCGGGTTCTTACTACTGTATCTGTCCTTCGGGCTATAACTTGCTTGATGATAGCAGAAGCTGCCAAGGTAAGAACATTCCTGTGCTGATTAAAACTCGAGGGGCCCAGAAAATAGGTCCTGTGTCTGGAAAGAGGTTTTCAAGAACTGAGATGCTTCGTCTTGGCATCGCACAGTGAAATACTCGTAGGGGCCAATCATGCAATTCTGGTAAGAATGTCATCATGTGAATAGTCCCACTGAGGTCAATTGGTGTGTTGGTGGAAGTTAAGACTTTACCGACTAGGAAACAGCTACACAGGAAAGCCCTCAGATGCTCTCCTCTCTGCTGCACGTCTCTCTCTAGTTTTCCCATACTAAGGTCAGACAGCCTGAGCAGCCAATTTCTTTTCTATTTTTGCAGCACTTAGTATATGGGAGCACGCCAATAAACAGAAATGAATGGAGTTAAAAACTGATCTTAAAAGAGGGGTTATCAAAAGGTCACTTGTCAGGGTGCCAGAGTGTTATGAATTTTGGGGCAATTGCTTAAGAAGGAAACCGCTTTGTAAGAGTAGTATCTTGCAAATATTTCCCTGCTTTAGCCTTTTTCTCATTTCTTGTGTTTTAGATATCAATGAATGTGAAATCAGAAACTTCACCTGCACTCCGCAGCAAACGTGTTTCAATATCCCAGGGGAATATAAATGTTTAGACCCAGTAAGATGTGAGGAACCTTATATCCAGATTAATGAGAAGTGAGTAACATACCCACAGCCACAAAAGCAAATTCTACCTGTGTGAAGTGTATCTAGAGTGAACCAAATAAGCTGCATTTTTACAACATGGCCATGAAGTGTGTCTAGAGATCTATATGTACATGCAGTTGCTGTGTTTACCATTGGTAAGCTGTATAAAAATAATAAATTGCAATTCCTTACCAGGTCACCAGGTGGGATATGATATGATGTGATGTAATGTGATGTGATATGGTATGATATGATACGATACTCAGATGTGTGGAAAGTTAGACTGGAAAAACACTTATCAGTGAGTAGAGAAAACAGCAAGGTTTGTAATGTAATAAGAGACCTTTACTTACATTACTAATTGACTTCATATACGCTCAAATGCAGCCTGTTTGTTAGTATTATTGAGTATTTCCTGTAAATACTAACTATCTCATGTCTGGGAAGTACTTTAAGACATTAGATGATGCTTATAGCAGGATACAAGTAGTTTCCTACTGCTTAAAGGTTAAAAGTGCTGAAAAGTCCACAGCCTTGTCTAGAAATTGCATATGTCTGGATGGGACTGTTAGCGCTGTTACTGTCTAAATTTGGAATTATTTGATCAAGCAAAAAAAAATTCCCACATTTCTAAAAATTACTTGTTTCTTTTACATTTTTGTAAAATGTACATTTTGAGCCTGGGGCTCAAAATATTTCGGCTCCAGACAGATCTCTATATACTGCAGCACATAGGATTTCATCCATCATGTTTGCACTAAACCCAATTACTTCAGATTGCTTGGTAGCCTCGTGTATTTTATAGAAAGACGAGATGAAGAATCAGCTTCTTTCCATTATCATTTATTCATGTCTTTACATTGCTTTCTGAACTAGGGCAGCTGAGGAGTGGACACGTTCTGTTCTTCCAGTTCTGGGTTTACCTACCTTCAGAGGTGGTAGAGTTTAAACTGGAAGTTGAAATATCTAAAGCCTCTGTATCTAAATTCCCCAAAGCCCAACTATGGAGTCCTCGTAGATCAGCTTGCACAAGAACTCTTGATCTCTGAGCTTTGTATTTGGTGGCTTTGGCTTGTGTCTAGATGTGACTGCATTTAATTTGTGCCATATGTCTAGAAGTGGTCAGTATAAAAGCCAAGTGAATTCCTTGCATCTGTGTTCTCTGTGGAAGGAATTGGGTGTCTGCAATGCCAGGAACCTGTCTGTGGGGGACATGACAGAAGAACTGTCTGAAATTGATGTCAGTAGTGGAGGTTATAGAAAAAATAGGCAAAAAGACCCAACTCTTTTCCAGTAAATTCCCCAGTGTGGCTTTTATAAAGGGACATCCTGCCTCACAACTTCGGTAGAGTTCTCTGAGAAATCAGCAGCGTGGGGCTAGGGCAGATGAGCTGATGCAGTCTGCTTGGGTTTCCAAAGGCTTCTGAAAAGAACCTCACCTAAGGTTATTATGGAAATTAAGCTGCCATAAGTAAGAGAGAAGTCCAGGCACAGAAGAATAAGAGGTTGAAAGATAAAAACCAGAGTACAGTATGAAATTGTCAGCTTTCATAGTGAAGTTCTGCAGAGGTCTGAACGGGATCTGCTTTGTCCAACACATTTGTAATCAGCCTGGGTAAAAAGATAAACCATGAGGTGGGCAAAGTCTGCAACAGTATCTGAGGACAGCAGAGAAACGTGTGGGAAGAAAAGAATTGCAGAAGCAGCCTCAATGACTGTGCAATAAAAATGGCATATGAAATTCAATGTAAAGTAAAGAGACAATCCCAAATTCAGAAAATAAATAAAGAGCACTGACCGAATTTTAACCCATCCAAACTGAGACTTGAGGGTTGTCATAGGTAGTCCCATGATCTGCAGTACTCACTAGAGGTGAGAAACTCAATCTGAACTTGAGGTGTCAATAGGTAGAGAAGATCCTTAGAGCATGTGTCATTGGGTACCCATAGCTTTAAGACTGTGCAGTTCCTTCCCCTCTTCTCAAAAGAAATATAACCAGACAAAGGTTCATAAAGAGCGATGAGGATGATCAAAAGTATGGAATAGCTTCCTTGTGAGACGCAACTAAGTCAGGACTCTTCAGCCATGAACGGGGTCAAATATGAAACCCTGAGTCGTGTGAGGTGGATGATCAGGGATTGACTGGCTGCTGTCCTGTCAATAGAAGAGCTGGGGGCATCCGACTAAGTCAGCAAGGGACACTGCAGAGAGTGGTGGAGTGGGTTGTGGAGCTCCTGGCTGCAGGGAGCCAAACATTCCAGTGTGTGTAAGGGGAAGCTGGACAAGCTGATGGATAAGAAATGCATTAAGGGCTGATGAATACATAGAAGACATCTTTGTTGCAAGGATTTCCCAAATCACAAACAATTGGAGACTGTTGGTGGAACTGTCATATGCTCTGCTGCCTATCCTGCTCTTCCTTAGGGCTCTGCACTTGATGTTACAGGTGTGGTTTGATCCGGGATGTCTTGTATGTTTTCATGTAGTATAGGAAAGATTGTTAAACAAAGAATACAACATTTATATAGCACCATCAGTGGAATGGTCCAATAATTAACAATTTGGGGGACAGTTCAGTATAAATTATTGTCTGAACAAACATGTACTGGGTATTCTACACCTGCAGATCTGCTTTAAAGGAAGTACAGATTTTTGAGTGATGTAAGGAGACAAAGGATGCCGAGATATTTTGGCCTAGAAGACAAGAAAAAGAAGGCAGGGATATAGGTAGGCCAGAATAGCAGCACAGCGAATACTAAAAGTGAGTAAATTTGCTACAAGTTTCATTGATCCTTTTAGGTGGTGAACAGCATTGTTTGCCTATTTATTTATGCAGCTTGCATATAAAGAATCAAATATTACAGCAATTTGTAACCCCTGATGCCAATCTTATTTCTGACAGCCGCTGCATGTGTCCCGCTGAAAACGCCGGTTGCAGAGATCAGCCATTCACCATCTTGTACAGAGTGATGGATATGGTGTCCGGGCGGTCTGTGCCTTCTGACATTTTTCAGATGCAAGCAACAACTCGCTACCCTGGAGCCTATTACATCTTCCAGATCAAATCAGGGAACGAGGGCAGGGAATTCTACATGCGGGTAAGTCTGGCGCTCATTGAGAGAAAACACGGGGCATCTTCTTGTTAGCTGAATATCCTTCCAATAGCAGAGCTCAGTTTTTAGTGAATATCATTTAAACCTTCAGTATGAGGTATTTTTACACGCAGAGATGCAGAGCAGCGCGCTGATCTGCAGGGGCTGCTGGCTCTTTCAGGAAGGTAAACTGCCCAAAGCAAACACGCTTGTTTTATGAGACATTAGGTTCGGGAAAGTCCAGGGCTGTACACATGTCTAAGAATAGCTCATGTCTCCTACGCTCAAGAGAAGCTGTTGTGCCAAAAAGTTTTTTATGTGATGGACAATCAGTACTTGTCACTGAAAGAGTCAACATTTCTCTTTTTTTTTTTTTTTTTTTTAAATCTTCATCGGAAAACGAAAAACCTGAAAATCGAAAAAGTAAGGGAAAAATAACCCTTTATCCCAAGAACTGACTTTCTGGGTTCTTTGCTTTTATTTGTTATGTATTCTTTTTACTGAGAACACGCACTTTATGCAGACACTGTTAGAGAAAACACAACTACTTTTTTTTTTTAATCTGAATTTTCCTCAGAAGACACCTCATTCCACAGTCACCTTCACTGCACCTCTGACACGCAGGGGTAATGCCTACAGAGAACAGGGCACAGCCCCCAGGGATGGTGCTGTTCAGAATGTTGATTTGTAACCCTAGGCAAAACCTGGCTTTGATATTCATATTAAGTGATGTTCAGTGGCTATTGATGGTTCCCATACCTCACAGAAACCCGTAGCATGACGGATTTTGGTAGACTCCAATACACAGTTCTCCTGAGAGCCTCAGATTCTCACTTTAAAAAAAAAAAGAAAATGTTTCAAAATGCCAAAATGACAAGTGGTCCAAGAATGATCGTTTACATCTCACAAGAGAGTTTTCCTGTTGCAAAGTCATTACTGATCTCACCAACCTTTTCCCCTCATCTGGGTTGATCTGCCAGATGCTAGGGCTCCAGCAACCAGCATCATTGCTCGAGTTTGCTAGTTTTCTTTTATTTATTTATCACGTACCCATTCATTTTCTGATCTTTAATTGCTCGTAATCCACCGTTCTGTCCAGATACTTCAAAGGTCTGCTTTCACTCACTAAAAGACAATTTTTTCTAAAGTGCCTTCACATATTTAAAGCTCTCTTCAGAGGGTAAAGTTTTGCAAAGTTAACATATGCAATTATACAACAATCCCCGATCCTGTTCACATAGGAACATCTGTTCTCCAAGTTCTGTTAACGTAACCCCTTCTTGGTGTTTGCTGCTTCAAAGTAACAGTGCTCTTTATATTAAACAAAATAATAACTTACACACACACAAAAAAGGTGTCACTGCTTGTGCGTACCCTAAATCCATGTTTTCATCTTTTTCCATTTGGACAATAGCAAATTTCTATGTTCAATAGCTCCTTTTATGTGCAGGGTTCCCAAAGGCTTCACAAACTGTAGAAGGTGATAGTTCATACAAAACACTGAAATGCAGCCAAATAATGAAATGAAGCTCTCTCTCCCCTGTGAATTGCAGTCGTTTCTACCAAAGCAACAGAAAATAGTGTTATTTTGGCTGCTCAAAGACCATGGCCGTAATGTGGTCTCACCTGAGATGATAGTTTTCAAGAGCTGTTTTTTAAAATCTCACCTGCTTCTTCTTGTTTTGCACACAGCAAACAGGACCGATCAGCGCTACGCTGGTAATGACCCGCCCCGTGAAGGGGCCCCGTACTATTCAGCTGGACTTGGAAATGATCACTGTTAACACCGTCATCAACTTCAGAGGAAGCTCTGTCATCCGGCTGAGGATATACGTATCACAGTACTCCTTCTAAACCTTGAGTTTGTGCCCTGGAAACATTAAAACAAAAGAGACAGTTCCTCCTCTGCAGAACTCTCTCCTCAGAAGCCAGTACGTATAGCAGCTCTAAACCAAACCAGTATTCCCACAGACCCAGTGACCCATGCCTGTCCGAGGAGGGAGGCCTCTTCATGCACGGTCCCTACCAGGATGCAGACATCTGAAGATGTACCGTCAGCAGATCCCCTATGATTCTCTATGTGGTCACATATTTTAAGGACTCTTCTTTCCATTGTAAACACTTCTAGGGTATGAGTCTATGTTTGAAAGACTGTGAACCTCTGTAGCTCCGAGGCTGCTTAGCAAAAAGCACCAAAGAAACTGAGGAAAAAGCTGGCTTTTGCAATCTTGCCTTTTTTTTTTTTTTCACTGTACATGGAAAGCAGACAAACAAGCAGAAACAGAAACAAAAAGCCACCTATTGAAACAAGGGATCTCAGAAGTGCCAACTTACATTCCCAATTATTTCTGGAATTACCAGTCAGGCACTTTGTCTCAATTCACCTTGCATTTCTCTTAGTTTCACCTGTTTTTTCTTTGATTCTATTTTATAGTTAAAATTCATTGTAAATTCAATCCAAAACACATGTTGTACTATGTAATCTTCTACTTTCTAACAAAGTGTCACATGTTTGGGTTCCTTCCTCTATTAAATCTTCCTATATAACAGAGTTCATAGAAATCTCTCACTGGTTGGTATGTTTTACAATGTTTAGGGTGTTATGCTTATTTACACCCCAACTCTCTGACACAGGCCTCCGCTGCCAGAATAGCGTCCAGGGACTTTAGAGCAGATGAGAATCAGAACTTTATTTTTCCCCGAGTGTGGTAGTTACAAATGGTTTGTAATGGTTGTAAGGCAGTGACACTAACTGTAGTTAAGGCTGCAACTAATCTCCTGTTCAAGGACCTCTCAGCTCAGATCCATCTAAATTCCTTCAGAAAAAAAAAAGAATTGTTCCCTTCACGTGCAGTCTCTCTCCTACATTCCTAACGTCGGGGAAAATAAGCCAAAAAGGACTTGGACTTACAGTTCATGCCTCTGCCACAAAGCAGATCCTGCTATAGCAGTACCCAGACTTCAAACGATGGGATCCCACAGTTTCCATAGGCAATGTCTTCTCAGGTATAACTGCTGTAACCAATAGATAGTTTCTCCTGAAATCTGATCTGAATCTCTGCTGTTGTAATTTAAATCCATTGCTTTTTAGCCTACTTCTAGTAGAAACAGAACAGTTTGTCTTCCCCTTTGCAGCAGTCTTTAACATGTCTGAAGACTGTTGTCATGTCTCCCCTCAGACTGTTTCTCTCTAGTCTAAACAAACCCAATTCTTTTGGTCTTTCCTCATACATCACATTTTCTGGACCTTTGATCATTCTTGTTACTCTCGCCTGGATTCTCTCCAGTTGGTTCACATCTTTCTTGAAGCGCAGTGCCCAAAACTGTGAAAAGTATTCCAGCTGAGGCCTCACAGTGCTAAGCTAAATCTATATATATATGTTTAAGAGTTTGAAAAAAAATAATAATAATTGTATAGTTCAGAGGTATAATGCTCGCTTTGTTGAAGCTATTGACAGTTTGGTCTTTTGTTTTAGTAGGAATGAAGGTTCATATGCCTTGTTCTTAAATTTCTCTGAAGCAAGCTTTTCTGCTTCTCCCCCCTGCTTTTTCCTTATTGACTCATTTGCTCTCCAGCATCGCCAGGGCAAGAAAGGTAACTTTTGCTTCACCTTTTTGAAGAATAGAAGTGCTTAACGCTACTCTGGAAAAAGAGTTTATGAAGATTATAATGTGAACAGGCTGGAGCAGAGTAGAAGCATTACGTGAGGTCTTCAGTAAAGTGGAGTACTAAATGGAAGAATACAGACTCAGAAAGTTATCACAGCACAGACTGCATGACAACCAGAAAATTGACTCTCTTTCTCTTAATAAGTTTTGTGAGTTAGTCCGGAGTTGGTTTTCCCTAGCTTTAGTAGACACTCTGCTCTTTTTACTTGTACTCAGCTTGAAGGAAGCCCTGATGCAATGGCTCACAGCAACGAAATGCCGAGTTGAGTGTGCTTAACAGCTTCCCTTTCTTTATGGTTTAAAGTTTTCTCCATGCTGCTACAATGTCCTGGGATCCCGTGGCTCAGAGCTCTGTACACAGGCTGTCCTTCACTGTTCAAACAAAGAAGCTGGAGCCTGACTCCAGGGTTTAGCGGGCCAAACTGAGGGCGGGACGCCAATGAGTTTTGTGAGTAGCCGACTTGGAGGAGATAAATGTAGAGGAAACGTGCAGAGAAATATCAGAAACAAGAATGTGTTTCTTTAGTGTATCATGGCTCATCATATGCCACAGACTTGGAGGGGAAAAATAGAGATGACCAGGAAGGAGGAATGCTAGTTTATAACCATGGGGCTAGAAGTGCTCATGTATCGCAGACGATGGAAGTGAGACATGGGAAACAAGCAGGCTCTGGGTCAGCAGACAGCAGACAAGGGGCAGGCAGGGTCTTGAATTAAAGACATTAAACTCTTAACATGCTGAAAGTTTTCCCAGTGCTTAAAAGCCCCTTTTCCCCCTTTTGTGCCCCTATGTTATGTCTTCTTCATGTCCAGTCGAGAAGTCATCTCTCTTCCTGCCATCACATCACCTTCTGGAGAGGAAGTGCACCCTGTTAGACATCAGACAGTTTCTCACTTCTGGGCTGTTCTCCCATGGCCCCCACATACCAACCTGATTTAACCCTAATTTAGAAACATCAAACCCCAGAGGAATTCCATAACAAAACACTTTGTTAAAAGAGTAGAGCTTGAATGCTTGGTTTTAGCAGGGTCCAGCAAATACTCATAAAACAATATTACACTTTCTATATAAACATTCTGCGCCTTAAAAAAAAAAAAGAGTGAAAAGTCTGGAAACAAAGGAATTCAGCCACTTCTTGACCGCCATAACATCTTTCATCACTCACTATCACTCCAGCCAACTTTAACTTTGCCAAAATGTATGCCAATCTCAAAATAATAAATTACTAGCAGTTTATAACATCTAAACTCTCCATTTCCTAGTCAGGGGTTTGTTTCCAATAGACCATCTCAGGCTCGTATATTACAGCGATTCTCACCAAATAAAAAAAAGGACTGTGCATGTCAGGTTTTTACAGCATGAAAGTTAAAAATGCGAACTTGCAACTGCTGTATACATTCATGTTCTCCTTTGAGGCCGGGCCTCTCTAAAAGCAGACAGAATTCCAGGTCCCCTCAGAAAATGATTCTTTATTCTAACCTATTGCAGAGGATTTTCTAAGACAGAGTTTTACCATGTGGCTAATAGACAATATTCTGGCCGGCACCAGATGAGGGCACCGACCCTGGTCTGGGTACGCGTGGCTTCCCTCCGGCTCTGCTCCCTCAGGGTGGGAGAGCCATTCCCTGGCCGAGCTGGGGAGGGACAGCTCTTTGCCTCTCCTGCCTCTCGGCTGTCACGTCTGTTTAAATGAAGGTCCTCGGGAGAAAGATTGCCTCTCACTATGTGTTTGTACAGCACCTATTGCCAGTGCCATAATTGGAATAAAAGTAAACAAAAGCAGAAATGGCAGTAATCTTTGATACAGGTCACAATGATTGGGAAGGAGAATCTATTCTCACAGATGAGCCAAGTGATTCATGCTAGTCAGGTTAGGTGCCAGAGGGAGAAGAATGGCAAGAGATGAATGACTCAGTGCTGTAGACCCGAATGGGTCCTATCATCTGGTTTATTTGACTTTGAGATATTTTTAGGGGACTGACTTTTTTTGACACAGAAAACAAAATGTTAATTCACCTAAGAGTTTTCTGGATCCTACAGAATCGCTTTTCAACTTATGCTTCTTTGACAACAATAACTTTATTGACAATAACTAAGCTTCTTCGGGTATCTGCTCACGCAGCATCACTGAGTGTAGTGTCCAGGGCCATTCACACAGAGCTTTCTCCTTTTCAAGTTGGGGGCCTCTACTCATATTTACCTTTTTTTGGCTCAGCTTTTAGAAAAGTCAACTTTCATTGTCTCACAAACATGGTATCAGCATCAGCAGAACTTACATATGCTTGTTTCTATGTCTAGAGCAGCCAGAGCAATAGAATCAGTAGTGTGTGGTCATTCAAGTTCTCCAGTCTGGCTTATTCACAAAAGATGCTACTGAATATCTTCCATAGCATGTAGCTGTATTAGAACCCAATGAAAATTGCATAGCACAATGATGTTAAAAAAAAAAAAAGGAATAAAAGTATGCCCTAATGCTATTCAAGCCTGACAGGCACTATTGTTTAAATAAATCTCTATCCTGGATGGACAAAACCCTCAGCTGGTGTTAATTCGCACGACTGCTGCTCTTTAACAGAAAGATAAAAAGCATCCTTAGGATCTTCCCCGTGTGTGTGTAAAGCACTGTGCATGTATACAAGGAGAATTTACAGAAGCTAAAGCTAGTTGTGGCAGTGTGGGTCTGCATTTGGAAGTCAAAGAGTTGTAAGATAATACAGCACAAGCAAATTGTGTTTCCTCATCTGACACAAGTGCAGACAAGTGATTTATACACATTGCATTTTGTTGTTTTAAGTCTTTGAACCAATTCTGAACAGCTCAACCCCAAAGTAGGTGCCATGCATGAAGACTGAGGCTGGTGGTCTTAACTAGACTTTAAGGGATTCTGCAGAAAGCCTACCCAGAAAGGTGACCTCTGCTGAAGGGTCAGGGCTGTAGGGAGTGTAATGGTCCAGAGGTGTTTGTGCGGGGATGTCTCTGGTCCTGCAGCTGCCTCTTTCCTTGTCTGCTTCAGTGCAGAGCGCATCTGATGTTTATAAGTGTGCACATCAGAGGTGGAAATCTCATCTACTCCAGTTCTGAGTTCAAACTTCTGAGATCCCCCTAGTGGTTTCCACTGGCCAAACTGATCCTCCTGTGTAATTCAACTAATATTGGTGAAGTCACACAAGGGAGAGTCTGGGGACAAGGCAGATACACTTTTACACCAGCAAGCGAATAACGATGCAGTAATCTTGATGTAAGAATTGAGGAATGTAACTGGGTAGCAAAGGGATCTTTAGAAAACACTTCAGCAACCAAAAATTCTTGAAATATTCAATCTCTTTCAATTCCCTCCTGTATCCCAGAAGTCACTCATTCTCCCTTTTGAGTTTGTCCTGGACAAATGATCTCATTATGGTCATGCACTGCAAGCACATGCTGAGTGAGCTCCATTTCTCCTCTGGCACTACGTAACATTTTTCGCTTTGCTTTTTGGAGATCAGTTGTAGGCTATGTGTCTCTTCTAGGCTCTGACTGACCTCAGTTGCTTTTCTCATAGCCAAGGCAGATCCGTTATTTCCCTGCCAGGTTCCTCTGCATCCACCATCTGTACAACAAGCTCTTTGTGTGTTTCACTGGAAATGCCGGCACTGCTGTTGGCTCATCTGCTGCTTTTGTACCCTCCTCCCACTGCAATGTCGGCAGGCATTCTTATAGCAAAGTATTGGGTCTGAATGGCCACAGGGATTGCCCAGCCTGCTGGTAGAACCTGGCTTCGGGAAGAGGATTTAAAAAAAACTCACAGCCCCCCAGTTTTGAAGGTGGTAGAAGCCCTTTTAGGTCCTGATGAGTCACTTCTCTCCTGAAATTGTGTCCATATCATGCTGGCTTGATAGTCTCAAGGCTTTTCAAGAAGCCTGATAAGGACATGCTTATGCAATACATCCTTAGGCTCTTCACCCCACCTTGGGTGGGGTTTTCCCAGTTTGCAAACAGAGTATTTGGCCCAGTCAGAGAGAGTGCGATGTGATCACCACTACGCTGAAGTCAGTGATCACTAACCACCTTACGTCAGGTCCGGATTTAGCCCAGTTTTATTGTAAGTCTTGAATCTCAGTGTCAGTGGTGTAAATGTAAACAGATATGTATTATTTTGACAGTAGAGCTGAAAGATTGTTTCCAGTAAATAAACAGTAGTATGATTGCAGTATCTCTTTCTCTGTGGGCACTATCTTTGGGTACATTAAGATTTCTTGAGATATCCTTTGACACTTTGAAATTCCCTCTGGTATTTCAAGCCATTCATTGATGTGTTTCCATGAATGATTCCTCACCCCTGTTCTTCAAAGGTCAACGCAGGCATTTGACTCTACATATTGTTAGAACATCAAGCTACACCCAGACCTTTGTAGAGTCATGACTCATGCATCATTCATAGAAATTGTTCCCCTCTGTAACCTGTAAGGAATTGACTTGCTTGAGATTCTGCAGTGTTCAGAGTAATGCATGTGCATGAGTTTTTCAAGACTGGGACCTTAGTCTGGAGATTGTTCATCAGCAACTTGCTGCAAATGTTCTGTATTCAACATGTGAAATCATAGCTACAAAGGCTAGTTTTGACAAAATCCTCAAAACATATGGTGTTTCCTGGCTGCCTACATATAATGCACAGGCCATTCAAAAGCCCAGCACCAGACTTCTCCAGTATTCATAAGAATTCACTGGTTTTAAGGAACATTTTGGTCAGTAAACTCATTTTGTAGATTACGTGAAACGCAAACAAAGAGGCAGAAGGCCTGCTAAGATTACACAGATTTGTTATTCAAATCAGTATCTCTAAGAAAACCTGAATCTAGTTCATCATTTATAAATATTCCTTTGGACTCTGACATCTGAGGCCATTCAGGGAGGGGACTGGGACAGAAAAACTGCCGGCTTTCAAACCAGCAGCTGCTCTACAGAGATCCCGGGGGCTCCTGCAGCGATCAGAAATACCCATCAGCCCAAGCCTGGACCCCGGCCAGTGAGGAAGGCACAAAACTCACACAGACATGTCCTCAGCTGGAGGAGAGATATCTTCACTGACTTCTTAATGATGTCAAGTGGAGATTTACTTCATAACATGTATAAAATTTCTCATTGTGTTTATACCTCTATGGAAAATTTAAAATGACAGGACCAAGCTTTTGCCTACTACATGTGTACTACCTGCAGCGAGCTCTAGCAAATCCTTCTGCCATTCCCCAGGGTTGTGCTCACTTAGAATTACCCACTCTGATTTGGTGTGAGTTACGATGGTGTAAGTGACAGCATTCAGTTCACGCCAGTGTAAAGTCATTGCCATAGATGAAAAAAGAGAATTCTTGCGGGATAAAATTACAATTGAACCAGAAAGTTAATAAAAAAGAGCTTGCTCGTTAGTTAACCTTCAGTGCTTTGGTTATGATGTCATTGCTATGGACAAAAATAATCAACCAGAAACCTAAAATATTAAAAAGGAGATTATCTCCTTAGAAAGATAAGTACCCATGTAGCCTATAAATAGCTCTGGAATGAAGACATCCCACGCAACATCTGGAAAAGGAAGAATTCACTCCTTGACCTCCAGCATCCTTGTCTCCCACCGGCGGGATTAAGCACGGTTGATCCCTACCAGGATACAGACACAATGGCTGGCTGACGGATGAGCCAAGGAAGAGGCAGCCATGGCCAGAGGCAAGGGAAGGACAAACCAAAATAATGTAAAAGTGCTAAGGAATGCTCTCGGTGTGCAGGATCCCTGAGACAAGTCTCTCCCTGGCTGTACAAAGCGTTTTAGCCTTGCTTGGGCCTTTGAAAGACAGAAAAGTGCTAACAGTCACTTCAGGAAAAATAGGAGGGCAGCATTCTTCTGTTTGAATGCAGCATCAGTTTTCAAAAAAATCCCGCTGCCCCGGCCAACCTGTCACCTAACAAGATACACTGGACACCGGAAACCTATAAGTACAATTTAAGGTATAGCACATATAGCATCACCTCATACCAATAGTTTCTCCTGCAACTGGTACAGGTGCAGGGAGAAGAACTCACTGCCCAGCTCAACGGATGCACCACAGAACTTCTCTTCTGCTTAAACAGTCATTTCTCTAACTCTTACTTGCAGGCTGTCCAGATTAATAAATATATTTTGTAGTCTTCATTCTTTTCAGAAGAGGAATATTGTAATTTAAAATGGATGGTTTCAATGTCCCTCGGCCTGCCCCATTAGCCTATAACCATTACTTCATTTGTAGCAGAAAATGAGCTTTTAATTGTATTGTTTTACAACTTGTGAGCAATTTACATTGAATATGCCAATAGGGACTATTTTAAAGCTTTATTAAAATAAATAAAAAAAATATATTGCTAACAAAAATTATACGTGAATTATAGTTTATTTTGATCATTGCCTGGTTTAGGGGTGATCACATAAGATCATTGCAAGCATTCATGCCAGAATCATGTAACCCCTCTGGAAAGCAGGTTGAATGAGGATCAATGATACTGGTACATCTATTGGTCATAAACGCTAGTAACAAGTAGACGGTAGCAGAGAAAACTTCAAAGCAAAACACAATTAATTCTCAGGAGGCTAATTTTCTTTCACAGTTTTTATGTTGTAAACTTGCCCATACTGGGGGGTATATGTGGGTATTTTACCTTCATTTACTGCTCGGTTTATGCACGGCTCAAATTAAAATTTTGTGTAATACTATTCTACCCGTACCAGGAGATGGATATCTCTGAGGCACTTCTTTGCCCTGCAACTCCACTGAAGGTTGGAGCAGGTCATAACTTCTGATGGTGGGGATGGCTGCCTTGCCCGGTTCCCCCAAGCCCCAGCCATGCTTTACCCAGCATGTGTTGGGAGCGTGTATCGGAGGGTGAACGGGCTGCGTGCTGCAGCCTTAGAGGCATTACTGGCAGATGCCAGGAGATGACCTCTCCTCCCAGGCTGACGCAGTGCCACTCTCCTCTCACAGTCACGCTGGATCTTGGAGGCACAACGTGGACCAGTGAAGGCAGGAGTTTGTGCAGTGAACATGAGACTACAGGCAAAATTTGGCTTTGCTCTGCAGAATAAACTTGCCTTGTGTTAATACAAGACAGACTGAACTGGTTTCCTTATACATAAACCATTAACTAGTAGCTGGTTCTCACTCCCACCTGCACTACATAGCTTGTGACTTGAGTACAAGAAAGGTTTTTCCACCCACACAACACTCAATGACCCATGCCTAATGGGGTTTGGCTGTTTGCTCATTGGATTTGTGTTTTGCAGGTGGAATGTTCTTATTTCGGCAAATCACAAGGGCAGTCAAATCTGGCTCTCCTTCGCTTTGTGGAAAGTGAACGAACTTATGTCACACAGTTGCTGACATGCATTCTCATCACTCAACTCACTGCAGAGGTGAGGTAGGTAATACACCATTCACTGGGCCTGTGATGATTTACAAGCCGCTCAGAAAGCTGATAAAGATCTTCATAGCTGTTTTGAACTCAAAGGAACTGCTGCTGCTCATTTACAGTATCACAAGGACACGTCAGTTCCCTCCACTACACTGCAAACGCATTCATTCTGAATCACACGCTCAATAAAAATTACACTGAAATGGAACTGGCATGCATGCAAAGTGAAAGAGGAGAGGCCAAGTGCAGGAACGCTGGGCTGCAAAATTTCAGAAGCAAACCACTCTCTAAAACTGCTCAAAGAAACTGAGAAAGTAGCCCTGTGACCCAGGACCAAAGACTGCTGGTTCTTCGGTCCCCACTGGTGTGCCTTGGTGGAAGTGGCCTGACCAGTGAAGCCACCAAATGGCTGGGCTTTCCCCTCACTTTGGTGGAGAATGGACACTTTGGGAAAAAAAAGTTTCTCATCGTTAGCTCTTGGCATAAATAACCTGAGGTTTCCAGACCTAAGCCACTGCATCGTTCTTTCTCTAGCTGCTTATAGTCTGCTTTTCAGGTTATTCTTATGGTACATAAGAAGGACACAGACCTGTTGGAGCAAGTCCAGAGGAGGGCGTCAAAGATTATCAGAGGGCTGGAGCACCTCTCCTTTGAGGACAGGCTGAGAGAATTGGGGTTGTTCAACCTGGAGAAGAGAAGGCTCCAGGGAGACCTTATAGTGGCCTTCCAGTACCTAAAGGGGCCTACAGGAAAGATGAGGAGGGACTCTTTATCAGGGAATGTAGTGATAGGATGAGGAGTAAAGGTTTTAAATTTAAAGAGGGGATATTTAGACGAGATATTAGGAAGAAATTCTTTATTCTGAGGGTGGGGAGACACTGGCCCAGGTTGCCTAGAGAAGCTGTGGATGCCCCATCCCTGGAAGTGTTCAAGGCCAGGCTTCATGGGGCTTTGAGCAACCTACCCATGGCAGGGGGGTTGGAATGGGATGATCTTGAAGGTCATTTGCAACTCTAAGCGTTCTGTGGTTCTATGATACATGCTGTCATGTTTGCCTTAGACTGGGTTGCATATGGGACTGAATAGCGTGAACCCCTCCTCTTTTATTACTCTTTTCACAATACAAGACCAGTCTGCTCTGACAGTACCCTCCCAGCCAAGGGTCTCTCCTTTCAGCAAGAGCTCTGTGAATACGGCAACAGTATTGTCGGAGCTGACTCACAAGTGTGGAGAGGAGAAGGAGGTTGTACTTTCTCTTCTGTCAGTGCTGTCCTGCCAGCTGGTAAAGGACACTGTGCTGCTGGAGAGATGGGGTTTGGCTGGGCTGTAAAACTGATATCCTGCAGGGATTTAAACTCCTGCTGCACTTCCTCAAGGGTGAGCTATGAATCATATTTCCTTGAGAAGTCCCACGGGCTGTATTCTGTGTACCAGAACTCCTGCCTTCTCCTCCCTTCTCTGTTTTTGGTGGCACCAGTTACTCCTTGGGCCCGCAGGTGCTGCTGAACGCTATTAAACTGTCCTCTGTGTCAGCCTGCACATAGCCACATCGGTGATGGAAAAAATGAGCCCTACGTGGTTTTTGCAGGAAGCCAGATGGCAGCTCCCCATCTCATACAGGTGAACGTTTTCTCACACCAGTAACTCATTAGGACAGCATGGGTGAAGTCAGCTCATTCACACTGATGCAAGGGTTCACAGTCTGTGCCACTGCTTGTAAGAACTGTCCCAAATGGCAGCCAACTGCTGATCTTTAATGGCACTCCTGCATTTCCATTTTGCACTTTCTAGCCTGTGTTATTTCTCCTTTCCTGTGCTCTTGCACAGTTCAGTCACCACACTGTTACAGAATGATTGCCAAGGCCCCCTAAAATCCAATACCAAAACACAGCCTCCACCTGCCTGCTAATAAAAATCCTTGTCAGTCATGGTATGACCACATGAGTTTAACCGAGGGAGTAGCCAGTGCATTAGCTGAGAAACGTTCAGTTAGGTTTCCTAGGATCTTGAAGAACTAGTTCAATAAATTCTTGCTTGCTTGAATGAGTGCACCTTCCATCTCCCATCACATTTTTCATTATGTCACTTGGATACAAATGCACGTGTTTTTAATGTGAAGTTAATCCCTGAGCTGCAGTGAAATGATTAACCCTTTGCCCTTGAATTCCATGCTACCATATGATCGAGTTCTTATGGAGCTGAGAGTTAAAGCAATAGTGACAGCTGAACGTAATACTTGAGGCGAGTGGATATTTGCACACGGTAGAAGGCCAGACATAAAAACTTTTCGGCTCGGGGAGCACAGGTAAACAACATGGCAAAGGACCTGTGTCCTGCAAACAAATATTTGTACCTATAGTTATTACTGCTGACTCAGGTTTCCTGAAAATAATCTGTCGAGAATAAACATCCTCCAGTTCGCAGCTGTTAAACTTTCTGTTAAAACACAGGTTCGTGACACCTGCCCCATTCAGCTTGGGCAAGTTGTACCAAGAAGGCAACCCTCTTCAGTCTGCTCAGCAGAGCGGTCTCTGAAGAGCTGCATGTTCTCCCCTCTCTGGATATTTATGTGTATAATCATACATGAGTTAAATATGCATAATGCCCTGCCTTGGGGTGAGAGTGCACCCTTTTTCCTGCCCTAAAATCTCTAGTGGCATCAGCCAAGGTTGTGGCTGCAGCACGGTTGCTTCCCAGTGATGCTGGGTGCACTGGTGAGGAGCAGCCATCGCTGCGCGTGGGCCTGCAAAGTGATGGCCAGGAAAGCAGGCACCGGTGGGGCCTTTTGGCCTGTTTGTCTGGGAACATGGCCAAACATGCTGCAGCTGGGTAAAAGCGTTAAAATTAGGGTAGAGTGGGCTGCTAGCCTTCCTTTTATTTATGCTATTCCTTAAGTGGTTTTAAGTACCACACCAGATTGACCTGTTCCTGCGTCCTTGCCTTTCCCTGAGGGACAAGCCCAAAGCTTTAGCTAGAAGGTCAGCATGTGCTCTTGTTTCTAACCGAGCAATTTTAGATGGAAGAACAGCTTTCCATCTACTGAGGGTGACAAGTCGCTGGCCTCCATGGATGTTCTTCCCGGCTTCCTCATGTCCACGGGGCTAACAGGCTTTAAAGTGTTGTGAGGACAGGCTGCGAAAGTTGGGGTTTTTCAGCCTGGAGAAGAGAAGGCTTCAGGGACACCTTATGGCATCCTTCCAGTACTTAAAGGGGGCCTACAGGAAAGATGGGGACAAACTTTTTAGCAGGGCCTGTTGCAACAGCACAAGAGGTAATGGCTTTAACCTAAAAGAGGGAAGATTCAGACTAGATATAAGGAAGAAATTTTTTACGATGAGGGTGGTGAAATGCTGGTACAGATTGCCCAGAGAGATGGGAGATGCCCCATCCCTGGAAACACTCAAGGTCAGGGTGGACGGGGCTCTCAGCAACTTGATCCAGTTGAAGATGTCCCTGCCCATGGCAGGGGAGTTGGATTAGGTAGGCTTTAAACATCCCTTCCAACCCAAACCATCCTGTGATTCTATGATTCTGTGATTTCTGGGATGGCTTTTTGCCCTCACACCCTTTAAGCAAGGTAAACGAAGTTGGCTTTCACCTGAAAATAGAAGGAGAGAAAAAAAAGAAAAAGAGTTTTACAACTGTAAACAACACACAATTTTTGTGCTTCACAAGTTGGGCCTGTTTCTTGATTCAGTCTCTTTCAGGAAGGACCTTCTGTGTGTTGCCCTCACTCTGTGCATGGTGACACCTGGCTGGCCCCTGCGTCCTGGGGAGAGGAACATCTGCTTGTCCTCGGGCAGGCCTGTGTCTTTTTTCGGGAGACAGGCCAGCTCTGAGGCCCAGAGCAGACCCCAGAGAGACGATGGCATGAAAACACAGGGCAGAGTAGCAGCACCTGGCCCTGCAGTCCCAAAAAAGGGGTGGGAGGAAAGCGGTTGGGCAGGCGTTTGGACATCTCCTGTCCTGGGTCACCTGTCTGCTCTGCCATTTGCTTGGGCAGGCAGGTACCCAGGCCCCAAGGAGACTGGGAGGACCTGGGGAGCTGCCTCTCATCACCTCTTCCACGTTGAAAGAGGCATTTCAGGGTAGTGTCACAGGCAGGTGGGACCACAACAGTGTTTGGGGAGGCACCCCAGAGGAACCCCAAGAGGTGTCACCATCCCAGCCCGGTGGGAGAGCACCTCCTGGAGAGACCGGCCTTCACAGATAGCATCCTCCAGGTATCAGGAAAGGGCTGATCCTAAGGTTTTCACTGGTAAGAGGGTAGAGAGGGATAAACTGTAGGAGTGATGGTCCCCAGCTCCCCACAGCCCTGGTGTCCCACCGGTCCCCATCCCACCCCCATCCCCACGGAGGCGCCTGATGCCCGGGGCTGGGTCTGCCCCGCTCCCTGGCGGGGGGTGCAGGCTGGCCTGCCTGGCGTCCCCCCAGCCCTTGGCTTCCCCAGCTCCCAAGGCTCCCTGCCAAGTCCCTCCTCGCTCCCTTCACAGAGCGGAGGCGTAGCAAAAATACAGACACGCATTTAAGCGATTGCCCACGTTTGGACCTCTCTTTCCAGCCCATTTGTAACTGCAGTGCTTAAGCACCCCAGAGATTTTCACAGTTAGATGGTCACAGCTATCATGCCTTGATGTGCTTTTGAACCAGATGAACTAAAATAATTCTGTGAGATCTATTATGTCTCTGGCTTGTAAAATACAATCATTTCTTACTAGGTTACACTAGTATTTCATAATTCATTCTTAATATTATTCTTCAATAAAGCTCTGCACAAACAATCTATCCCACAGGAGGAACTTCTGCCAGATCCCAGATGTCAAACACATTTGCAAATACAGGAGTTCGTGACCTTTTATGTTTGTTAATGTGACGCCATGGAAATTATTTATAATAAATAAGCGTATTTCAGAGTCAGGTGCTCTATGGGGCCTTTTTTCAGTGATACAACAGCCCTTCCTGAAACAGGTCTTTCCTGTTTTGTTATTTTTTTTTCCCCTAACAATGAAGGTTTGGGAACAATTTGAAACCCTGTTATTGAACTGACTCCAACTACTGCACTGAAAGGTAGACAGGAACTGAAAGATATCTCAGATTTCAAATCTTTCCTGAAATCAGCAACAGATAAGGTTCTTCCTTTCTCTTTTATCCTTTACCCTGAAAATGCAGTTTTCAAACAGCAGACTGTATGGATCCAGACAAACACTAAATATATTGGCTCCAAGCACCGAATCAAACAGGAAACTACTGGAATTGTTCGGATCCAAATGACAGATTTGATATGCCAAGTGTTTTTTGGATGTAGCATGCTCACATTAAAGATGGGTTAGCACTGTCTACCCACAGTCTTGCAGGTATAAGAGCTCTAGAAAATATCTGAAGGTGTCAATATGTGGATAACATTTAATCATATTATCTTTTTTCAGCAGGTGCGACAAAGTCCTCCCAAACCTGTGCTGGGGTTAAGTGCAGCTGGCTCTTAATGAAGCCAGGCCAGAAAAGGATGCAATTGGAAAACATTGGCAGGAGCATGCCTTGGCTCTGTTTCACCCTTTTGTCAACTGTACATGAAGGTTTATAAAGCCTCCTGAGTTTACTGGATCCATCATCTTGGATTCCTAGACGGTAACAACAGCAAGAAATGCCTCTGAGGAGGAAACTGCACCTTTTGCTCCTGCATAAACATGCACCCACAGTCACTCCTGTTTGTCACTCCAGGCTGAAGCTGATGGCCTGAAAGCTCCAATCCAGGACCGGCACAGCATCCCAGTGCCTCGATGTTACCCTCCCAGGGACCTCACCTTGCCTTGGGCTAGTTTAGGGCTGGCTGCCATTTACAAGGTTGAAGACTGCTATGTAGCTCAGAAGCAATTGCTGCAGCCCGCACAGACGTGGGACTGGCTGTGGAGAGACAGGACCAAAGCATTCTGGTGTATAAAGGATAACCCCACCTTGGATTTATTTTCAGAATGTATTAATGATGTGTGTGTGTACAAAGAAAATCTGCCTTATAGCATAAGGCAAGACATAACAAACCAGCAAATCTCTTTTCAAATTCACAGTACATCAAATCTCAATGAGATAAAGAGTGGGTCTCATTCGGACAACAAAGTGTCTCCGTGCAATCGCTCCACTAGGCATCTTAGCAACATTTTCAAAAGATGCTGGACATCATGCAATAAGGCTGTCCTTCTACAGCACTGTGGGAGGAGGCAACTGGCTGCAGTCTCAGATGGTGGACAGAATTACAATGGGTTATGTCAGGAAAGCATGACGTTAAACATGCATTTGAAAAAAGGAGAAAACAAAAAAAAATAGTCACAGACTGAATTATAGCAGCTTTCTATAATGAAGTGTGTGGACCCCACCCAGCATCTGTGGTAGAGGAGGGAAGGTGTCTGCTAAACCCAAAGGTTATGATGGGAATGGAAAAAGCCAGGCTCCAGCTGAGAGTAGGACAGGGAGGATGAGGAAACAGTTTCATGTTTCTCCCAGCAAAACCTCAGGGGATAAAGATTACTGCTGCAAAAACTTTAATGGTAGTAAAAGGCTCTGGCTGCAGAAGTTGTTTATAACAAAGGTGCATTAACCACTCAGAGACTTCAGCTGAAAAAGGCTCCAGTATTTTACTGAAATCTAAGTTGCAAAATCCTTTTTTCTCTCTCAAAAAGCCTCCACATCAGAAAACTTAATTTAGTGGTTACACATGGGGTTTGGCTGTGAGATGTTGTATGCTGTGTGTTGGACGTGTCCTGATAACGCCCTGCTTTTAGGTCCCGACAGCTGAGCTCATCGCTTGGCTATTGCAGTATACACTGGATGTTAAGTCTGATCATAAGTACATCACTTTGTGTTAGTTTCTGAAACTAAAATATTTAACAAGCAGTAGTGTTAGATGCTTGCTTGCTCTGAAGGATCCTCAGCAGAGCTGGGCAAGCTATTTGCAAACATCAACTGCTTAATTGCATTTAATCTTTTGCAAAGTAGGGAAGACCTCCTAAGCAATGATGTTTTCCACTTTTTTGCTTGAAAGATTTCAGTGTGCTCCGCGCAAACATAATTCAACCTCTGAACCACTTGACTTTTAATGTGGAAGTTGGCATGATTCAGTAAGTGTGCACAAGTGGTGGGATCAGGTTTCTGATGCAAAGGATCATGAGGGAGAATTCAAATTTGACTTAACACAAAGCTGCAGCCTCCATCAGCACTCCTGCTCAAAACCTTGTTCACTGGAGTATTTGCACAAAGTGAAGAAAATGGTTCTTAGTCTGTTTGAAAGCTTTTGCAGATATAAAGAATTACTCAAGAATACTTGAGCCAGTATTTATACATGGGGGTTTTATTGTTTCAGGTCCACTTCCTAAAGGTTTGAGACCCAGAGATGATAATATGCATTCCT
>NW_009646943.1:151290-153206 GCF_000708025.1 Charadrius vociferus
GCTTGTAGCCGCTTTCTACAGTCTTCTCATCTGGCTACTCCTTTTTCACCAAGAAAAACACTGGGAAGTCATAATCCAATAGCATAAACAGCCTCAGCAGCAAGTGCAAAAGTGTGCTCTGCAGAGGTTCAAAACAGATCAGACAGGCCTCGCTGGAGGATATGAGAGGTGAAGCGTAGCCCAGACTAATAAATTCTCCTCTGTTGGCTCTGCACGGGTCTGCTCAAGTGTCTCAGCCCTGCGTTTCTGGAGCCGAGAGCGTGGTGGTTTGGCACAGCCAGCCCAGTTTATTAGCTTGGTGTTAGTACCAGGGGTGCCCCGGGTGGAGGCAGCAGGAGGAGGCGAGAGCAGCTGCAGAGCACCAGAACTACCAAAGAGGAGCGGTTGCAGTGACAGTCTGGGATAGACACGGAGGAGAGAGGGGCTGAGAGCAGGCGGCGGTGAGGCATAGGAACATCACCAAGTTTCTCAAGTGGGGTTTACAGACAGATTAGCAAGTGCGAGAGCAAAGCACAGGGCACTCTCTAGGCTTCCAGGGAGCTGGCAGGGAAGGAAGATCCTATTTGCAGCTGACAGAGAGGTCTAAGGAGCATAAAACAGAGGTAAGTTGGTTTCACGGCTCATCTTCAGACTTGATTTGTTTGGGACAAAAATCCTCTAAGGGAGGGGGAAGGTTTGTTCCCCATCCCAGCTAAAAAAATCACAGCGCAGTGATGTTTTCCCCCTCCATATAAAACTAGATCAGCCACATCCCTTCCCACGCACGGCTGAATTTTGTTGGTATTGAAACAAACTTCCCAATTTTCAAGCAGCTGAAAGCAGAATAGAAGGTGTGTCCCAAACCATCCAAAGAGTCTTGGGGATGTGAGAAGAGGCCCTCTCAAATGACAAAGGACAGCCTTGCCTTGAGAAAGAGGGAAGGTGGTCTTGCAAACTGATTTTTTCCTTTAACCATCTTGTGAAAAATACCATTTTTAATATCTTTTCCTTCATCGGAGAGCAATCTGCAGCTCCACAGGCTGGCTGCTACCGCACTGCCGACTCTAGCAGCTGGAGAGCGGCACCGGCAGGACTGAAGAGCCTGAAAAACCCTCGAGCATGGAAATGCTGACGTAACCTGATAGCAGCAAACTGCATACACCGACCTTATCGGTAGTTAAACACTGCACTTTCATGACCAGTGAAAATAAAGCTGTTTGATCACGTAATTTAATGCAGTGGGATGCCTTGCCATGTGTGCTTAACGCGCACCTCAGGAGGACTCAGATAATTTTGGAAGCGTACCAGGTTCATGGTATTTCTTTTAAAACAGTGACCACACATAATCTCTCGAGCTCTGTTAACAGGAATCAGAGCTGCTCTGCGATGCAATACCCCAGCACCGTGCGACTGGCTTTGTGCAGAGATGAACAGAGATGCTTTGTTAGCTCAAATATTACAAGTCCGCACTTTTGGCAAAGGGTCTGCCCTGACAGGGGCTCTGGAGCTCCAAGTAGCTGTGTTACACTGCGTGATGACAGACATGAAATTCTCTGTTAGCAGCAGGTCCGCAGTGCTATTAAATTTAAAATTAAAAAAAAAAAAAAAAAAAAAAAAAAGGCCATTGAAAAACTACAGTCTTGGTGGATGGGGAATCCACCAAAGGCTGCAACTCAAGAGCTCTAAGGGCGACTGTGCGAAGTTCCACTGACTGGGAATTTTAAAGCTTTTAAAACATAAACAGCATTTCCTTGAGGAAATCCTCCTTTTCTTGCTAATGCAGCCTTGCTTCTCACTCATATTTGCCTCCTGTGATATTTTAGCACCTCTAATTCTTTATCAGAAACTGGAATCAAGAAGGAGAGGGAGAGGGAGAGGAGACCACCTTGAGTCTCACAAAACTTTTGCTTCCTGCAAGAAAACCTCTGACCCAGAAT
>NW_009646943.1:153218-153565 GCF_000708025.1 Charadrius vociferus
TGAACCAATTTACCCTGTGTGACCCATAAACCATCCTACAGACTGTGCGCTCTATGGCAGGGGCTTTCTCTCATGGGTTGACGTCAAGCCTAACTTGACAGGGGTCCATATTCCAGCTAGACACGCCATTTACTAAGAACATTATAAAAAATTAAAAATTGAGGTATCTATCTCTGAGGTATAGCCCTGCCCCTCTCTGAGGTACAGGCCTGCTTTTGCTTCCAGCAAAGCAAGGGGCAGCCTTGGCACTGACTTTGCTGGTGTAACACTCCAGTGATCGAGAAAGGAAAGTTTTGGAGCTGTTTTGGTGATAAACCTGCCCCTGCGAGTGGCTTTGGGGGGGTGGG
>NW_009646943.1:153922-155133 GCF_000708025.1 Charadrius vociferus
TGGCTTTCCTTTCCTTTCCTTGCCCGGTCGCCCGTCGGACATGGGGCGTTGGGCTTTGTGTTTCCAGCAGAAGCATATGCGTGCCGGTCTCCAGCAGGGTCCGTGAGTCGCGGCACAGCTGGGTATCGCGACAGCGGTCGTGCGTGAGAGTAACTGGAAACAAAACTTGGCAGCTGTCGGGCTGCCTTGCCAAAGGGACTCTTCCATATATATCATTGACGTGACTGAATGTAACAGAACTGCCGTGTGTATTGATACTTACTGTATCGTGATGCTTTTGCAGTTTGCAAATTATCATTTTCTCAGTGTGCATATAGTCTTCTCTGTGCGTATAATTTTCTCACTGTGCATTTTCCTGAGAAACAAAAACTAGTGATTTGTTTTACAAACCGTGATGTAACTCACCTGGTGGATACTAACAGGTGTACCGAATGGGACATACTGCACGTGTTTAAAGTCAGCATTCTTTAAGGATGTCACCTTATCGATCTAGGTGGCTTTTCTAAGTGGCTAAAACTTGACAGGCGAATTCAACTTGCAGAAGGTGAATTGCAAAAAGGGGTGTTTCTGGGCAGTTTGTGTTCCAGGTGATGCTGCACACCTGCGGTGCCCCGCCACCACCCTACAGCACTGGGTGGGGGGGGAGTGAAGAGCTTTCAGTCCATGGGGTTGGTTGGTTTATGGCTGTGGAAGTGTTCATTTGACAGTGCACTTCCAAGATTTGGATTGGGATTGGTTGTTTTTGTTTTTTTTATCAAGTGACAGACCTTGAGAAATAGTAATTATATTGAACTATTGCAGAATTAAATCTTCATATAAATTAGGTCAGAGATTAAGTTGTGCTTAAAACACTCTCAAACTGGTATTGCTGTAAGAAAATGTCCTTGTAAAATCCCAACATTCTGTGTGAATTAATATCTAGGCATTATCATCGGCAAGAAATAACTAACTAGATCACCTTCTCTAGGAACACTTCAGGTAATTAGAGAGAGGGTCTAGCCAAAACTCAGAAGGAAGTTGTGAATATAGCAAGACAGAGTTTGAGTTTCCTTTCTGTACGGGATGAAATTAGCATCAGAAAATACATTTTATTTACTGAAGTTATAACATGCTGTATCCAAGAGCACTGTTAAAGCAGCAGTCATGAGCATAAGCACTTTCAAAGTGTCCCGTTCAAAAGCCACAGTGTACTTTTTAATGCATGCCATACA
>NW_009646943.1:155179-156244 GCF_000708025.1 Charadrius vociferus
AATGGTATTTAATAATAAAATAAAGCTGGTCTTGTAACTTTCCTTCGATGTGTAAACATGCCCAATGTCTCATGCAAGACATTTCTCTAGATAAGAATAGAAAGGTCAGTATCGTGGCCGTTCCTACAATGTACACTTCCAGTCAGTGCCGTTGCAATTGTGCTGGAGGAGAACTAGATCTCAAGGGACGTATGCTGGGCCATGGCTGTCAAGTACCTCGGCATCTGAATGATCCTGTGGGCACCTGCTCCTCAGAGCTGGGTCCTTGCAGTCCTAACCCTCAGGCTCTGATCTGCACAGGCTCAGGTTTTTTGCAGTAATACTGGCTGAATGCATTGAGGTCTGCTGCTTGATGTGCCTTTGGTTTTGACAGTGTTGATTAGTCAGGTGCCCAAGCTGTCCAGGGATCCAGAAGTGAGGCGTTCCTTGACAAATTGCTCCTGGAGAGCCCAAGTGTCTTCAGATTACATACGGATGATCAGGACCACTTAACAAACATGCAGGGGAGTATATTGCCATGCTTTTTACTATATTTTTTTTCTCATTCTTTCTAGGCTTTGTCTAGAGCTGTTACCCAGATGTGAAGAGACAAGTTCTGAATTTGCATCTTTAATTTCTCAAGAGAGTGCTAGAGCCATAAACCTGTGTGTTATTCTGGGCTGGTGGTCTCCGACTCCTTACTTATGAAACTATTTCGCCTTGCGTTCAATACAGAAATATTCATTAGGTGAGCTGTGATTCTGCAACTCAGTGGCGAGGGCATGAATCCAGGAGGAGGGAAGTTTCTAGTCTTTTTTCCAGCTGTGTGTTAAATATTAAAAGTATATTTGCAGAATACATGTGGTTAAGCAATATTGAATTTCAAGAAAAATATATTTATTATTAAAATGTCCCTTGATTCTTGCAAATACTTATAAAAATAACACCTACTAAAAACGCTGCACCCAAAGGGGATGTTGGACTCCACAGAAGTCCCATCAATTCCACTGCCCTTCCCTGCACTTAATTTTTTAGGTGATGGATCCCTAGGTGATTAAGTCCTATTTCTTCTGATGCTATGGAAAG